>NC_028359.1:15276245-15307176 GCF_000741045.1 Vigna radiata var. radiata | reverse complement strand
GGGGGTTGTGAAAGGTTTTGTGAATGCAGATGAATTAAAATCAAAACACGGATGCAAACAGAAAGGTAAGCAGAAATGTAAAAACGGAATGTGAAAACGGTTGGTCACTAACTCAATAACTATGCTTCCAAAGAAACAATGTAATATCGCTAATGACCAACCCACCTAACCTAAGCTAACATCGCAATCAAATTATCAAAATCGAACATAACAAACAACATTAAAGTAAATGAAAATGCTAAACCTAACACTGCAATAGACAAATATCCAAACATAATTAAAGCTGTTAAAATTTAACACTAAATTAAGAAGAGGAAAAACAATTAAACATTTAATATAAAATATTTTAAAACGAAAAAAATGAGAAAACATATATTATTCTACCCATTCACGTGACCACATTTGCATTTACCAAACAAATTGAAATTGGAAATGGCCTAAAACCCTTCTTGGCCGTGACTCATGCTTCCAAATTGAAAACCATCATTCTCTTTTCTTAAAAGCAAATCTAATACTAAAATGACTTTTAAAATTTCCTGGACCGTGACCTCCAAATCCTTCTTCCAACCGTGACTTCATACACCCTTTTGCAATATGAAAGCAATTGAAAATGTGCTCTCACATCAAGCACCGTACAACACCAATTTTATGCAAGCCAATTAAGAAAATTGAATGTAGCGTGGCAGCTATAGTACCAGCATGCTAATCCCAAGGCAATCAACTAAACTTTTTCTCTCAAATTCACCTCCGTAAAACACACCTACTTCTACCTAATCACTTCTTCATTCAATAAAAATTAAAAAGCCAATCTCCAGTGAATGCACAAAATAAAAAGGAAGAGTAATCCCATCAAAGAGAAATTTCACATGCCTCTCATCAATCAACACGTAACAGCTTATCCATTCTCACGTGACAAAAGAAAACTCAAAGTGAAGTGATGGCAATTGTTGGACCAACCAAAGCAAAGAAGAAAAAAAAAATTAAGACCTGCTGGACGTGACCATTGAAAGAGAAAGTTAATTATAAAAAAAAATAATGCTAGATCAAATAAAAAGGGCAAGTAAATCTTTAGGAGCTTTTCATTCCTGTAACAACATATGCACCAATTTTTTTTTAGCCAAAATCATCAAAGTGTGGAAACATGTTCCCTCGGGAAGCTAACTTTCAAAACCACCAAGAAATTAATCTCTGCAGCTGGAGCGAGACAACAACGTCTTTTTTTTTTCTCTGCCGAGAGACTTGCCCTCCTGCACCAAATTGCCAAGAGAAATAATTCTCAAAAACGTTGCAGCACCAAAGTAGTGATCCTTATGTGTGCTGCTACTTTTTTTTTTAATACCGAGAAAGTCCATCCCTAAGAGAATGACGGCTGCCTCTATTTGCTAAGGCCAAGTGTCTCCAAAATTAGGGTAGGGTCCACCCTAAAAATAAAAGGGAACCCTAGGACAAGTGTCCTACAATTTTGGGCCCCTCACAATATTTTTAACAATGGCCCAATGTGTAAAGGTTTGTCCAAAAAGTTTAAACAGTTAAAATTACAATACAACTAAAATTTAAAATGTCTAATTTGAGAGTCTTGAATTTATTTGGTATCCTCTAAATGTCCCAAATTGTGTTTCCATAATTTTCCCTGAAAATAATAATGCAAATAATTAGCTCAGAAAATTCAAATTAATTAAAATTAGAATTTCCGGTCAAATTAAGCATAATTAGGAAAAACGGGAAAATACTGGACAATTAAGCACAATTCCCTGATTAATTCTAGCACAATAAACTAAGTGAAATCAATAAAATATCGACTCATCAAGAGGTAATTTATTCCCTTTATGTTTGATGCTTATGTGTATGTTTATAATTCAGTGCTTGACAAGTAAATAGCAATTCCAAAAAAGAAACCCATTTTAGTGTGAAATTACTTCCTTGTTGGTGGTGTTATTATTTTAGTCTTTTAAGTTGCTTTAGAGTAGTTGTTTGCAATTATATTGGTGGGGTTCCATAAGCCTTTTTCCCTTTTGGGTTTTATCAATAGTTTTTCATATAAATTCATACTTCATATGTTATGTAGGTTAAGTAGGTGGTTAAACAGAACAACTATTATTTGTTGCTAGCAACTGGGATGTTTGGTTTTTTAGTAGTTACTTTTCTAGGTTATGATATGATGATTTTTTTACTTTAGTTATTGTTGACATCCCAAAGGGCTTTAGATATCAAGTGATGACACATGAATATCACATTCCCTCTCAAGCAAGAGTTGTTTGGGCATGATGTGCGTATAATTCACAGGTCTATCATGATATTAAAACATTTCTTGGTATTATGTGTTAGAATAGTCATTTCTGTTTGGTATTTGGCAATAGTTCCTTCAAGATTAAATGAATAGGTAGTTGTAATGATCCTTGCCTAAGGGGATATAGTTGTAAATATTTTCATGCCTAATATTATGTTAATGTTCAATGATATTGTTATTGTGATTAAAGGGATTGATGTGATATTATTGTTACTAAATAAGTCATCTTGGTTATTGCTACCCTCAATGCCCATCACAATAGTCGTTGTTGTTACAGTCAATACCCATTGTCCCTACTACCATTAGGCGGTTAGGAAGAGTGTTAGTTTATTCTGCATATTCAGTTGTGGTTATTTCCACAGATAGTATATTATGTCTTACTTTATTTTGCACATGTGGCTTCAATGAAAAACTATATATTGCAAATAGTAGCTATACTTATGAATGGAGTAGGAATTGCCAACAACAGTTTTCGGATGTTGAAATAATGAATCTAATCCACAAATAATCTTGTTAGTCTTTTCGTTGCTTGTGTATATGTTACAATAATCTTTTAGATTCTTCCAAGATTATGAATTTGATTACATAACAGTTAGCCATTAATTGATTACTCTTGGTTCCTAATTATCATACAACCACAATGAGGTAAAGTATGTAGAAAAAGATAACATTATGTCTGACAAACTCCTTTGTGTATTGATAGATAAATATTGAAACTAAAATTCTGAAATAGTAAAGCTCATGTTTAGTGATATCAGGGTGGTAATATAATTATAGAAGTGATTATCAATCATGGATAAAGTTATACATATTTAGAATAATTGGATGAGCATGCTTAGCTATTTTGGCATTTGATATTAAAAAACAGATCCAGTTGAAGTATTAAAAAATAAAGAAATGAATGTTTCACTTGATTCCTCTTGCATTAGGTAGTACATGTTCCACCTGAAGACAATCCATCACCTCAAATAGTAACACCTGTAAATAGCAGTTTGATTAAATGCTTGTTGGAATCCAATCCTTATATTTTTTAACCTTTTTTGGTTGTGACAAAAATTTTAATTCAAGGGATGGATGAATGAAAATAATTACTTCCAATGAAGTAGATACTGTCGTGTATTATATAGGCTCTATGAATCCTAACCTGGTGTAATATATTGTTTTTATTTCGTTTACAATTTGATGTCGTTATAATGTGACCCACTTTCTGAAATTTGCTTTTATGTTATAGAAAGGTCAAAAGAGATCTACAAAGTTAGCCCCTAGCAAATCTCCAGAGGAAGCATCTATAAATATACCTGCCAAGGTATTTGGTTATTACTATATACTTAAAGCATTTTACCTTGCTATATAACTCCTAATTTTTTTCAGGTGGCATTTTGTTTTTATGTTTTAATATCTTCTTGATTGTGGTTGCTAGTTACTAATAGTAGAGAACACCAGGTATCTTGATAGTTAATCATACTGAAGGAACCAATCAAAATACCATGTAAAAGGAGATCTTCCACCTTAAGTTGAATGCTCCGTTGTTAGTGTGTAAGGATGTCCTAAGTTAGTTATTCAGCTATTGTTAGTTGATACTGTTTGGAAAATGCTTGAGGACTGAAACTTGTCTACATTCAGAATTTGTTATTTTTAGTTGTTCTTACTTTCCTAGTTTTAATGAGTCAATTTTAGATGATTTGTTATCCCTATTTTCATGGTTTATTTCTAGAACCATGTTGTTAGTGGGAAGTTATTCTTAAGTTTTATAAATTGTAATGTTTCTATTTAATAAGATTATCAAATCTTCATCTGCTCTTCGTTAAGAAAATTATGCTTTTCTTAAAATATTCCAACAGATAATTTTCTGTTTTAGGTAACTAATAGGTGTAGTGATAACTGAGAGAAGCAGCACAATATATTCCATCATTCTGTTTGAAAGGCGAAAATCCCCACTGGGGTTTGTTGTATTTTCTCTTTAATTGGTTGATTGGTTTCATCATTGTGGAATTGATTTTATCAACCAACAATTCATTGGTTTCATGGGATGCTGGAGAAGAAGAAACCAAAAGGTTTCCGAGCTGCTTTGCTAGATCCTTACCTTGGATAAGTTCATGCATGAGGCTAGATTGTTTTCTTTTGGGGCTCTGCTCCATTTCGTGTAAATCAACTAACAACAGCAAAACAACAGATAGGGAATTACTCTCCTATACTTGGTTGCACTAAGGCCTTGAATTCCTCAGTTGAGGGATTTGATCATATTAAAGGCAGAGTGAAGTAGCGAAATGAAGGATGTTATAACATGTTAAGAATTGATAGTCATTAGAGGAAGACAATTAGGGGACAAAAACTATTAATAAGACATGAATTTAATCGACACATAAAATTAAATTGATGTCCAAAATGTTAAAGACAATAAGTTAAACCATGCTCATCTTTGTCATTTTTAGTAGATTGCAAACAAAAATGAGTTAAAAGTAGTGTTATTATTTGGAGAGAAATTTACTACACAAGTTTCTGGTGGACCTCTATGCTTGTTATTATCAATGCACTACATTGTTCAGCTGAGTAAATATTGATTCTTACTTTATTGTGTCTCCAAACAAGATTGAAAGAATGAGATGGTAATAACCTGTACTAATTGGACTTGATTTGTCCTGAAAAAAGTCAATACTTTCCTTTGAAAATAATTGAATAATCCTGTGTTTATTAGAACTCCAGAGTATAGAAGAAAAGCCTGTACCTCGTAGTGTAACACTCTTAAGTTGAAAATAAACTAGGGACGATTCGGGAAATCTGATCAAGATATTACTGTTAAATTTCTTTGTTGAAGCAACAAATTTAAAAAATGTTGACTTCATTGAAAAGCTTTGACAAATGATTAAACTTCATCTTCTATGTGATCTTAATCCACCAAATTCTTGCAACCTAGAGGCAACTTAAATTTTTCGTAAGGTGATGTTTTCCCCAGTCTTTTTGTTTTGTTTTTTCTATCTTTGTTTACAATAATTAATTCCTTCTATTGTTTGTCATATTTGATGTTGACTTACCGACAAATATACTTATTTTTCTGTTCTTTTAGACTTGTCCATTCGTTCTCATTTTTATTTCATAGCTATTTTCCTTTCGTTGCTCTGTGATCCTGCCAACCCAACACTAGTTTCTACGGTTCCCCTAGTTAATTAAATATTGCTCTTTTTTAACAGAAGAACAAAAGGTGGATTCTGTCCGAGCTGCTGGTGGTGAAGAGGCACAGGTAGGTTGTCTACCGTCTAAGCAAATGATATAGGGTTTTACCTTTTACCTTACAAAGTTACATTTCGCAATGAAGTGAACCAGGTATTGGCTAGGAATTGGTGTGCATACGAGAAGGCTAGCCTCTGTCGTGATAGTTTACATTTAGGATGTTGCAATAGAGCATGTTGTTGGTCTCTAGAAAATCACCATAGGGCTTTGTGATCCTTTTATTNTATGCGTGTGCTTTCTGTTACTGCAGACGATTTGCATGGTGTTTCCTTGTAATCTAGTGAATTGCTTCATTTTGTTGACTTCATCTTTCTAAGAGGATGCTTCCTTGCATTCTTTTATCTGTTTAGATAATATTTATTTAAAATTATGTAAACTGAAATAGAAAAATGTCCTTAAACTATAACTTCATGTAAAAACAAGTGGTCGTGAATGGGTTGCTTTTAATTTCTCAAGTAAGTTTTTAATTGGTTGTTTTGAATTGGTTGCAGCTTTGAGTTTCTTTAATTGGTTGTTTATAATTTCTCAAGTAAGTTTTCAAGACACAAGGTAAGAGTATTGACAATTGAACTTATATATAATGCTTACCTATGTCATTGATAGACTTTATTTACATTCAAGCATATAACATGAATATACTAAAAGACTCTGTAATTTTGATATACTATTCTGATGATTGAACCCTGTCTTAGCACAAGTTCCCATAGTGAAACCCCTTCTATATTGAAAGCTTAAAACAATAGTGTACATAGTGATTTACATTGAAGAAAAACAAAATAGTCAGATAGACAAATATAGAAAAACATTGTAAGATGGAAAGAAGAAGACCTAAATTAATTTAGGTTATTCTTTACGAAGCCATTTTATAGGGCATGTGTCGTAATATAGAGACGTGTATTAAGCATTGGCTAATTGTTTTGTAATCGGTTTATGTACAGAACATGGATCGTGCTCCACCAAATCGTTCGTGGATGTATGATAGGTGTCATAGAGGAAGAGGTNCTTTGAAAGAGTCTTTTGTATTGGGTGTTGAAGAGTTTATAAGTAAAGCTTGTCAACAAGAACGTTATCGCAGAGATGGGGGTCTTCGATGTCCATGTTTAAAGTGCGATTGTACAAACATTCTGAANGAAAGAGTTGTCAAGGTTCACCTCTACAAGGTGGGTTTCAAGCCTAATTATTTCATTTAGGAGGATCATGGGGAAAGAATGCCAGAAGAGGATGTACAAAATCATGAAAGTGTGATGGGTTTAGAGACGGAAGGTAGTCCAATTCACCAATTTAATGCAATGGAAGACATGGTGCATGATGCTCTTAGGCAACATCATTCGTGCCAAGTATCTACTTTAGATAACATTGAAGAGGCTCCAAATGAAGAAACACAAAGGTTTTATAATCTATTGTTGGAAGCAAACAAGCCGTTGTATGAAGGAGCATCAAACTCGAAATTATCAATGTGTGTCAGGCTATTGGCTTGCAAGTCAAATTGGAATATTCCTAAGATTTTATTGCAAAAATGGTTCTGGATGGAACACCCATCAAATCAGGTTTGCCTAAACACATACTACGATGCAAAAAAGTGTGTATCAAAGTTGGGATTAGAATCGCAGAGGATTAATTGTTGCGTGGATGGTTGCATGCTCTTCTATAATAATGAATATGGTAAGAATGATGGTGCGTTGCTTGAATGCAAATTTTGTGGAAAACCAAGATATAAAACACGTAACACGGGAGCAAGTACTACAAAAGAAGTTCCTGTGAAATCAATGTTGTATTTGCCATTAATTCCCAGACTTCAAAGAATGTATGCATCAACACAAACTGCAAGACATATGACATGGCACTATCAGAATAGGTCGGCAAATGGTGATTTGTGTCATCCATGTGATGGAGGGGCTTGGAAGCACTTTGATAGAGTACATCCTGACTTTGGTATGGAGCCACGCAATGTACGATTCGGTTTATGCTCTGACGGTTTTAACCCATATGTACAGGCATCAAATATACCATATTCATGTTGGGCAGTTATTGTCACCCTTTACAATCTTCCTCCAGAAATCTGCATGTCTAAACCTTACATGTTCTTGACATGTCTCATTCCCAGTCCATTCAATCCAAAGGTTGGCATAGATGTTTACTTAGAGCCCTTGATAGACAAATTGAAGAAGTTATGGACGGGTGTGATAACATATGATATTTCAAGGAAACAAAACTTTATTTTGAGGGGCCATGCTGATGTGGACAATTAATGATTTTCCTGCTTATGGTATGTTGTCCGGCTGGAGCACTCATGGTAAACTAGCATGTCCACATTGCATGGAGCATGGAAAGGCTTTTAGATTGTATCATGGGAGAAAAAATTCCTGGTTTGACAGTCATTGGAGGTTTTTACTGAATGACCATGCCTTTAGGAGGAATAGAAATGCTTTCAAGAAGGGGGAAGTGGAGATGGATGATGCACCATCATATCTGACGGGAGCAGAAGTTTGGAATAGAATCGAGGGTTACCCTAAAATAACTGAAAATGGTGCCTCAAGAATTGATGGATACGGTGAGTGACATAATTGGACGAAAAGAAGCATCTTTTGGGATCTACCGTATTGGAAGGATAANTTGTTAAGGCATAATCTTGATTTCATGCACATTGAAAAAAATTTCTTTGACAACATCTTCAATACTGTGATGAATGTNGCGGGGAAGACAAAAGACAATGAAAAGGCACGAATGGATATAACTTTGTACTGCAGACGAAAAGACTTGGAGCTAAAAAGTCATAGCAATGGAAACATGTACAAGCCAAAAGCAAATTATACACTTTCAGCAGATCAAACAAAACAAGTATGTCAATGGGTAAAAGATCTTAGGATGCCTGACAGATATTCTTCTAACTTGTCAAGGTGTGTTGATGTGAATAGGGGAAAACTCATTGGGATGAAAAGCCATGACTGCCATGTGTTTATGGAANGCTTACTTCCTATAGCATTTAGTTCTTTACCAGCTCATGTTCTCAATCCCATTACAGAGATAAGTCATTTCTTCAGAGATTTGTGTTGTACAACACTTAACAACGATGACCTAGNGAAGATGGAAGAAAAAATTCCAATCATTCTGTGCAAGATGGAGAGAATATTTCCTCCCTCATTCTTTGATTCTATGGAACATCTCCCAATCCATCTTCCATATGAGGCAAGACTTGGTGGACCAGTCCACTATAGGTGGATGTACCCATTTGAAAGGTGACAATATGACATCTTATTGNTCAAATTACTTACCATAATTCCAAAATCCTAACATGTCAATTTCTGCCATTGTAGGTTCATGGGATATGCTAAACGTTCGGTTAAGAATAAAGCTAGGGTTGAAGGATCTATTTGTGCATCATACTTGCATAGAGAGACAACTCATTTTTGTTCCCACTATTTCAAAAACTTCATGTTAACACCACAAAGCAGTAGAAATGAAGTAGACACTGAAACAGAAAGCCTTCCGACAACATTATCAGTGTTTGACCAACCTGGTCGTCATTCTGGGAGGGAATCAACTCATTGGTTAAGTGATGAAGAATTGAGATCGGCTCATGTTCATGTTTTGATCAATTGCAATGAAGTTCAACCTTACCTTGAGTAAGCTTCCAAAACCAATTATCATTCCCAAATATTTCATTTGATATATTCAATTTGTCTTTGATCCAATCTCCTCATACATGTCGACANCTCATTCTTACATACGTATCAACTATCTCAGTCAAACAGTTCGGCATACATACATGCTAATTTCCCATTGTGGTTCAGGCAAAAAGTAAGACTTGTAATCACTCTTGTAGTTAATTTCTTCTTTAATTATTTAATCATTACATTATTGAATAGTATACTTTATGGTCGTAGGTTCATGACGAGCCTATAAGTGTGAGGAACCAGCATCTTAGAGATTTATCACTTGCTCCTTTAAGGTGTGTAAAGGAATGGCACACCTTCTTTGCTAACGGATANAAATTTCATACCCATGCATGGAGCCAGGGCAAGAGGACAATAAATAGTGGGGTTCATGTTAAAGGGTTAACAGAAGGAGGTCAAGATNATTTCTATGGTGTGATTAAACACATCTATGAGTTGGAATACAATTCAACAAGCACTGAAAAGAAAATTGTATTATTTTATTGCGATTGGTTTGATCCATCAAGAGTAGGTACAAGGGTGGATTCAAAGTATGGCATTGTGGATATTCGAATGGATAAAAGATGTGTTGTTTGATCCTTTTATAATTGCACATAATGTACAACAAGTTTATTATATACCATATCCTACATCATGCACGGACAAACGAGGTTGGTGTGTTGCGATAAAGACGAAGCCTAGAGGACGCATTGATTCTAATGATGTAGAAACCGATGTGCCATACCAAGTGGAGGAAATGTCACATGTTAATGATGTAATTGAAGTTGAAGAAGTCGTCTGATTACAAGATATAGAAGCTGATCTTGAACAAGTGGACCTAAACAATATTTCATCATTTCAAGGGGAAATGGATGAAGATACAATTGATGAAGAAGAAAAGAATGAAGAGGGAGAAGGTGAAGATGAAAACGAAGAAGAATTTGAAAGTTCTAGCAATGAATAAAGTTAGGGTGTGTTATTGATTTATTTTAGCTGCATTTGTAATGTTGTTAAGTTTAGAAATGTAGTATTCCAATGTATTTGGGTTTTTAGGGTTCTATTTTGCAACACACCTAATTCAATTGTAGTTAATT
Source organism: Vigna radiata var. radiata (assembly GCF_000741045.1). Classification (NCBI taxonomy): domain Eukaryota; kingdom Viridiplantae; phylum Streptophyta; class Magnoliopsida; order Fabales; family Fabaceae; genus Vigna; species Vigna radiata. Next base: position 15,296,914 of record NC_028359.1, on the reverse strand, counting down.
GTCTTACTATGTTCCAACTATTCAATTTCTATTTGCTTGAAGTTCATTATCACCAAATATTATTTCTCAATCCCATCGATTATTCTGACTCTTGATCCCCAAGCTAACAACAACAGAGTATATGTAGTGTGCAAGTTCAGGAGGCAACAAAAATTATTACAGAAATGTAAAGTGTCCATACTGTGTGTTAGGGGTATATAATAAGAGAGAAAAGTTCTTGGCATTAGGGTTGTTAAAAATATTTGAACTGAACCAAATTAATAATTAACAATACTTCTAACAATACGTTTTTAACAACTTTTTACAATGCATATAATTAAGTTCAAAAGAACCCTACTGTTTTCATAGGCATTTTATGCTTATTAGCTCTCTAACTTCTCTTTTTTAATGAACAACTTCTATATTCTCAACATTTACATTTTTAAAGTTATCTATCCTTTACGTGCCAACAATGGCTTAGCCTCTGATACACTAATAGCCAACCTCCTACTTATAAACCCTATTGCTTATTATTTATTATAGTGATAGTAATTAGTTACCAACATAACAAAATTGAACAAGTATCAAGTCTATTGCATAATAAGCATAGAATATCAAGTCTTGCTTTTATTGTTTTGCTTTATTCAATCAAACCCACCACAAATCTGGAGTCTCTCTTCTCTCTCTTTTCATTACTTGTTATACAACATATTATACTTCTCGTATATCTTGTATCTTCAATCTTGCTTTTAATTGATATGCTATTTTCTTGATCAATCAATTCATCTCTGTCTTTGTTATCCTATAATAATTTTGCATATTTCTCTTGTTGATTGAATCATTTTTACACTCTTAATTCCATCATTGCACCTTCAGGAATATGGCCTCAGGTGGTTCTATCCCTCCTCTTCCACCTTCAGGAAAATCTGATAAGGGGAAGGGAAAGAAATCTTATGTAATCAAGTTGGCAGACCNTTTCAATAATGAAATTGGTTCAAGCAGTCAGGCAACTACCCCTACGTCNACCTCCACTGGTACATNTGTTCCATCTCTATTACAAGTTCCTGGCTTGACTTCCACTCCACATACATCTACACCTACCTCTCTTCCATCTCCATTACAAATGTCAGGTTTGACACCCACTTCAAACCAACTGCCTACTAATCAAATGGCATCACTCTTTCCCAATGTTGGTTCTAACCCATCAACTCCCACAAATATTACACCATCACCTGGTTAAGCAGATGCAAATGCACATTCCAGTTTAGACACTAATGACGTGGAACAATGTTCCAACAATCGTCCAATGATTAGACCCATTGGAGGAGGGTAACAAAAAAATGCAACTCAATTAATATTTATAGACAATTCATTCTTGTATCATTCTAATGTCTGAGTTTAATTTTGGTTTAGGTTTTATCCGACAAGAACTGCATCGAAGGCAATCACAACTACCATCAAGCAACAGTTTGATGAGCCATGGCTAACATGGGGAGAAATCCCTAAGCCAACTAGAGATGTTTTCTTCGACCGTTTTAAGGTACTTGATTTATAATGTTTGGGTTACTGTCTTTGTAGTATACAATGGAGAATATTTATTATACATTCATTCTGTCCTTTACTCTTATTCTTCTTCATTCTCACTATAACCATCACACACCAAACTAAACCATCTCACTAGCTATTCTCACTATTCTTTCTAATATATAATAGAGAAAGGTTTCATGGAATCCTGAAGATGAGGAAAAGGTAAAAAAAAAATTTCAAACCAAGGCATCTCATAGACTCTCAGAGATGTATAAAAAAGCTAGAACTCTAGGAAAAAGACCTAATTGGCTGGGGGATGATACTTGGAATGCTCTTCTGGAAAAGTGGAACATGCCANTATATAGAAAAAAGTGTGAAACAGCTAAGAAGAATTGCACATCTCAAAAGGGTGGTTGTTTGCACATAGGAGGATCTATTAGTGTGCATGAGCATGCTATTCATTTGGTATGTAACTTGTACATTTTATTTCTTAAATTTGTAATCATAAGCTTTACAAAAATTGATATTAACAACTCATTTTATTTGTAGTCACAGGAGCTTGGCCGGTCTGTGCATGTTGATGAAATATTTCAGCAAACACATATTCATCACTCAACGGGGGAATTTGTGGACGAAAGGTCTAGGCGGACCCATGTAAGTTTCTACTAAATCTATCACATTATACATTGTCAGTTTCTAAACCTTATGTTTACTGATAATATTTATTGTATTAACAGGAACAATTTGTAGCAAAGTTTTCTGAAATAAGATGTGAGAATGCATCTGTTGGTGTCTCGGCAAGTAGTCCTCTAGATCCTGCCGAAGAGGAAAGATTGAGAAACCGATGTTGGTTAGAGGCTGCTGGTGGAAAATACAAGGGACGTGTATACGGGATTGGAAATGTCAGTTCCCGAGATGACTGTGTCGATAGTTACGTCCAACAGACATAGGCATCTTCTTCCGCTCAGCAACAAAATTCAGAGGAAATTATTAACCTTAGATCGTAGGTACAACAATATGGTCAGCAGCTTGAAGTTTCAAGGCTTTCTTGGCATCCTCCTGCCATTCCTTCCACCTTCGGCAGTCGCAACTGCACAAGACTTTTTAAACGTCCAAAATTTCCAGCTCAAACTGAAGCACCAAATGATGTCTAAGCAGAACAACAAGCTGCAGAACAACAACCACCAGACCAGCAACCACCAGAACAACAACTACAGGACCACCAATCACCGGATCAGCGACCACTACCAGATGGAAATAGATATATGGATTATTAGGCCTTTTTACACAACTTATTTCCATTACCTACTGTTGAACTTATTTAGATACTAGCTAGAACCACTTGATGAACTTAAATTGGTGTTTTAACTCATGTTTAATGTTGCAATTATATTGATGTAAACAATATTATGAATAGCAAAAACTTATTTGTATGTCCAGGTCTGATTGTGAATGTTGAGCATGCAGGTTTGATTGTGAATGTTGAGTATCTAGGTTTGATTGTAAATGTTGAATATCCAGGTCTGATTGTGAATGATGAATATCCAGGTCTGATTGTGAGTGTTGAATACCCAGGTCTGGTCTGATTGTGAGTGTTGAATCATATATGAATTGTGAATATTGAATATTCTTGCTCGAACTAGCTGGGGAACCGTCTATGCATAACAAAACTCAGCTGCTGTATATGGATCTTATATACGGAAATATCCGTATATAGGTTATATATGGAAATACCCGTATATAACTTATATATGGATATAACCGTATATAAATTATATACGGATATCTCTGTATATAATTTATATACGGATATATCCGTATATAACTTATATACGGATATTTTCGTATATAACTTATATACGGATATATCCGTATATAAATTTACCTACGAGGGTTTTATATACGGATTTTTGCCCGTATATAAGCTGTATATAACCAACAATTCTATATGGATTTTGGGCTTTATATACGGATTTGGGCTGTAAATAATGAATTTTTTTCTTGCAGTGTTTCTTTCTACCAAAAGAATGTGTTTTGATTCGCACTGGGGCTATATATAAGCCCAAAAAGATAATAGAAATATTACAGAATCTAGCTAATAAAAATAGATAACCACCCAGGCGCCTAAGTTCACCGCTCAACGGTTTTCCTCTTGTCGCTTTGGCCGCTTAGCGGTTAGTTTTGCCGCTGAGCGGTTTCCCTCTAATCGCTCTGAGCGCTCAGCGGTCCATTCTAGCTCTGAGCGGCGCACTTGACCTTTCTTTTCATCATTTTTCTCCTTCTTTCATGGGTCTAAGTCCACCTTACTTCACTTCCATCTTTAATTCACCTTAAAACCCTGCAAAACAATGTAAAACAATAATAATATCTCTAAAACTAACTTTTGACTCTCACAAGATACAATTAAGTGTTTTACCTGATTTTAAGCTCATTTTAAGTCATAAAGAGTGTGCTTTAATATCAAATTTAAGTATGAAAATAACGGTTTTTAGACCATTATCAAATATCTCACTCTAGATAGAAAAACAAACACGGAAACATACTATGCCTATGAGAATTTTAATAGTCATGCTCATTTTAGTATAAATCTTCCTCACCTTGAAAATTAATCTAATAATTAATAAGTGGTATTTTAGTTTTGTTTCATAAAAAGGTTTTAATACGAAGAAAAAAAAATTGGTGGAACTAGTTGAGAAAAAGCCTCTAACATTTGAGAAAAGTATGTACTTACACAAATTAAAAAATAATTGTGATTTAATAAAGTAAAAGTAATTCCAACTTTATCAATAAAAATAATCCTTTAATATATCACTAAACCGGTATAAGATTTTTAAATTTTATATCAGTTTTAAATCTCTTGTTTCTATATATGTGAATACAGATATAAGAAATCAATTTTAATCAATATAAAAATATTTTTATAGTCTAATGAAGAAACAATCCCAAAGTTCGTTTGACGATGTTTATGAGAACAAAGTGGGGGAAAATTAAAAACAAGATACCCATTTAAATTATTATCCATCTTTTGCATAAGATTAAGAAAACCATCAGATAGTTACAGGAGAGATTTATTATTACCATAAACAAATTGGTATGGATAAAGCAAACCGTAAGAATAGTTAGATATGCATCAAATTTAATTGCCCTACGTAAGCATAAAATGGTATTGTGCTAACTACCGAATCTATCAGCTTTAATCTATCCAGCAAAGCAAAGGCAAATTTCTTTTTGTTCTTGGATTTTTGTTAGAGACATGTAAAGGCCACTTACCTCATCCCATTTATAGAAAGAAAAGTAACCCTATCAGGTTTTACATCGGATTGCAACATTTGGTAAAAAGCTCCAAAGCTTCACAGCCCTCACCATTGGACCCATATGCAGTAATCCTTGAAGTCCAAAGCACCAGATGTTATTATTAGTAAACTCACACCTTCCAGACCCACAATAGAACATTTACAATTTTCCAGCTTATCATCATGTCCACTATAGATAGCCAAATAAGATTGCTCATAGTTTTAAAATACTAATAAATTAATAAACACCACTGCTGCACCTTAGAAGCAATTAAGCTCACACAGTCACGGTATAAACATCACAAAACCACTACACTAATATATATTTATCAACCAGAAAATCCCCATTCCCCTTTCCAGAAAAATTGATATATTTATTCCTAATTTGCATAACACAAAAGGAAGCATGTATTAAGAGAAAATATAGGTTGCAACATATTCAAACAACCAATTAAAACCCAAATAGTGAAAACTCTTCGAGTACCTCAGTTCTCACTTTCGGCGCCCGTTGCTCATGGTTTTCCTCCGTCTCGTGTCCTCTTTTCCTTTTTTTCCAAAACGTGTTGCTGCTCTTCTCTCTTGCTCTCGCACCAAAGAACCTCCCATTCGTCTAGGATTTAGGGTTTCTCCCTTTCTCCATTACTCACCTTGAAATCTCGCCTCCCCTCTTAAATTCTATCTTCCGTTACTTCGTTTGAGCCTCAGATTCTCTTCTTCCCCTAGCCGCACCAAGAATCCCTCTTTCTCTTAGAGTTTTCGAAAAGAATAAAAAAGAGATGGGAGAAGAGAGAAAATGAGAAAAAAGAAAGGAAGAATGAGCTTCGGAAATTTTTGACCTTGTCTACTTCTCATGGCCTATGGATTTGGCATTGAAGCCTTCTCTTCCTCTCTCTCGTGCTCATGCCGCTATTTCTTCCATTTGGGTAACCTTAGTTTTTTTTTTTTTGGTTTTAGACAAAAAGAAAAACAGAACAAAGAATGAAGGGAGAAGAAGAGAAGAATTGAACTAACCTTTGAATTAACCTTCTAAAACCAAAACCAATGCTTTAAGCTCATACGAACAGTAACACCATATGCAAAGGTGTACGAACAAAAGAAATACGTTTTCAGAGTTAAATAAAGAAAATATGCCGAATTTTTTTTATTTTTATAATAAATATATCATTAAATAATAACACTCTATTAGTTTATTTTAAATTTTTAATTAAATATAATAATATAAATAAATATAGATAATATTATTTTGAAAAACGTTATGAATGGAAAAAGGGAGAAAATTTGTGTTCAAAGCTAGTACGAGAAAGATAAAAGAACATGTTCTTGAAAACGTTTTTTCAAATTTTTTTAAAACACTCAATAGATAGCGCTTTTTTAAAAAGACGCTGTCTATTGATCTATTTTAATTTATAAATAAAAAAATAATATTAATTATCTATAGATAGTGCTTTTCTAAAAAAAGTACTATCTATTGGCATAGGTTTAGATAACGCTTTTTTAAATAAGTGTTATCTATTCTTCTCAAGCGCTATCTATGTTCATATGGGTTAATGGATCTTTTATCTTTATATATTGTTCAACTTTTTTATTTCTATTAAATATGAGACTTTGACTCACATGTCAGCAAGAGAAGAGCTAATGAAACTGTCCTCAAAACAACCATTATTAATTGATGAACTCCTCGTTTCAAATTTGGGATGCTACGGTTGTTTGTACCAAATTGGTTTAACTAACAGTGAAATTGAACAAAAATGGAAAAGATAAAAGATGTCAAATCAATGGAAATGTATGCAGAAATGGGAGAAACCACACCACTTGGAGGAATTTTGAAGACAAGTGATAAAGATTCACCCCTTTGAATGATGAAATTAAAAAATAAAGGCAAAAGTTTCAAAGAAACACCTAGAGACGAGAGAAAACCTTAATTTTTCATTAACTCAAATTTGTTTTTACAAACAAGACAATCTCCTTTAGTCCTCAAGAACTTATGAGTAAAAACTTTGTTGTTGCTCACAACCAACATTATACCTAACACGAGCTGGAAAGAGTTGACTTTAAATGTAGAAATAAAATGCAAAGTAGGGAAAAGGGTTAACTTTACCATTTAATAGATAAAAGTATATGCCAATTAAGTTTTTAATCCATAAATAGTTTTTGTAGCTTTGACCAAATAGACATACTAAAGAGTATGACGCAGTAAAATTCATTAAACCTTTTCATTTTGAAGGAGCCCAAACTATATCTATTAGGGCAATATCCAGATAACATAATTAATCTTGATCGGTTGTTTAGTATTATGGTTATTATTTATGATAATATATCGTTTATTTATTAGTAACACATTGTTATTATATACTTGAAGTAAGTATTATTTCAATAAAAATATAGATCAACAATCCCATGTTAATTTTATAAATACAATTAGTATTTTTTTGAAAAATACTCACTTCATAATCACTGATAATAACTATATTCATATTGATCATAAATAAACTTAACCATTGATGAAAAATGAAGAGAAAAACTACACGAGAAACTGGATAATATTTATTTACTGTCATGACATGCAGTCTTCAGACACACAGTGAGAAAGAAACCTCGACCACCAAACCAGCATCTATGTACAAGTGATGAGGTTTCCTACTATTTTTTATTTCAAAACCTAACAATGAAATACAAAACCATGCACATGCTAAATCATATACATATATACGTATCTCCCAAATAAATGGAAAAGCTTGAAACAATAAAACGAACAAAAACGACAACTTTAACATGAACGCATCAGACAATCGCGTGCTGTCACTTTATCACAGTTCCGACTAATCTTCACGACACATGTGTTTAAGATTGTACGAGACACATATTACGTGTCAAAAAAATTAGGTGAAACCACGACAATTATGAAGTAATTTATTATCAACCATAGTTGTGATGGCTACGATACCCGTCAATTTGACCCTTTTACATAGTTTGATTTCTCTTACATGGTTTGAGTCTGACTTACGAGAGGTAGGACCAGAAAAATCTACAGAACCATAAGGCTTTTCACAGAAAAAATCCATAGAACTAAAATATCTACAAAAATCCTATGAATTAGGGTCAATCCATAGGTTTTTTTTAGAAAAAAATGTAATCAACTCCTATTTTATTATAAATTTGAGTGTTTTTAATTTGTAAAAACATAACAGCACTTGTAATTCTATTTAAATTATACTATTTCTTTTTTAAGTTACAAATGTTTCTGAGAATGACTTACAGGTTAAAAAATTTGAGTTATTTATTTTTTAATGGAAAGGAAAGATTGTGGACAATTTTAAAGTTGGTATAAAAAATTACAATCATGACTTCATGGTATGAGTAAGAAAAAAACGTATCTGAACTTTAATCCGACAGGTAAATTTAAATATACTATTAAATTTAGATTGGATAATTAAATAAGTAAAACCGAGCAAGACAGGAAATTATGGTCGAGAATTAACATTTTATAGATATTTAATTTAAATTGATTTTATATTTTAATATTTATAAATTTATAAATATATTTAAAATTTAAAATTTTATTTTTAATATAATATTGTTATTATAAAATTTAATAATAAGTAATATAAAATTATAATCTATTATAACAATAATTACTAAAATTATTCATATTATTTATTTACTTAAAAATTAACTATATTTATGTCATTTATCCAAATTTGAAAAACCTAACTTAATTAACTAGTCATCTGAATAATCTAAATTTTATTAATCTTATAAAATAAATAATAGAATATAAAATCGTTCTACACCTATATATTTTTTTCCTGCACCCTCCTGAATATTTAATTTCCCATGCTTGAAAATGATTTTGGATTGTGCAAAAAGCTTTTGAATAGAGTCCAGATAGTATGATTCAAAAAGCTTTTGGATTGCATGATCATACAATTTGAAAATTTTAAGTAACTTCCACAAATTAAATAAGGTTAAAAATATAATTTATAAAATTGTGTAATCCGTAAATCAGTTTTTTACTTTATGCAATTCAAAAATATTTTTTTATGAAAAATAAATAATTTTGAAATTATATAATCTGAAATCATTTATTAATTAAAAATTATATAATCCAAAAAAACAAAACAAAAATTTTCATAATTATAGGAATAGAGGTAGAAAAGTATGGAGGTGTAAAAAGAATTTGTCTAAATGATATTGTTTTTGAAAGTTAATTAAAACTTCTCTTTTGATTAAAATTTAGGTCAATTCCTTGGTATAAAAAATTAAAACATGTTTTCAAAAGTTAATAGAAAAATTAAAAAATTTAGAAAGTGTAATGCTAGTGGCCACTCCACCCCCTTTCCCCTGCTTCTCTGTTTCCTTCCCTTAAATTTCTTTTTTTTTTTCTTTATACCTCATTTCTTTTAAAATCTGATTATATCTCATCATATAGCTGAGATAACGAGATAATAAGAATAAATTTTTATTGATTAGATTTTTACTAATATAGAAAAAACAGACAAGTAAAATGGACATATTAGAATAGGTGTTATGACATTATAGTTTTGGCATTCATGGTATGTATATTTTATGACGTAACGGAAAAGTATTTCATAATGGATTCAATTTACTATGATGTATTTTTTGTCATAATATATCTAATTTATTATGATGTAGATTTGTTTACCTATCATAATATTTCAACTTTTATGACGTAGTTATTTTTACCTATCATAATATCTCCTATGTTCTATGACAGTTATTCATTCACCTATCATAATACGTGTTATTTATAATTAACCTACTATGACATATATAGTCATGTACGTCATAAAAACTTGTGTTTTATTTTAAGTTTTATACATGTTGTTTTACATTTTATATACTATGATAGACAATGTCATGTACGTCATAAAAATGTTGTTTTTTTTTAAGTTATTTCCTATTTTACCATCTCACCCGATCAATTTACCTGGAAATCAACAAATTCAATCGAACAAATAATATATGAAATTCATTTCATACCTTAAATTGTCCAATAATATTTAAAACATTATTTGTGCATAAAACTATATTCAATCCAAATATTACATTAACCTACTTATACAATACTAAATTGTAATAAAGTTTATACAAGTTACTAACACTAAAAATAAAAGAAACTCATTTGGTTCTAATGTCTTTCATGTTTGGACCTTCTATTGGAGATGAATAATTAAAATTCTACCAAATAAAATAATGGAGTTAAAACAATATTGTAATGAACAATTAGAAAAGTATTTAGTCAGTTTTTTAATACCTTATTCCATGAATCAGTAATTTTTGTACATATAATGGTGTGCATGTGTTTCATTACGTAATACCCACACTCATAGCACCCCAATTGATTTCGAAACTGTAAAATAAATACAAATAATAACTAACTTTGAAGAGACCTTGTGGTATATATAAGTGGAGCAATGATACACTAGCCAACATGCTTGGATAGTCCCTCCCTACACACGAAATAAAACAAGCAAAACCGCAAGCAAAACGCCAAAACTGGATGTTAACTCTTTATTTTTCCCCATTTTTGTGTGTTAATATTCTTCTTTTAGGATAGTTTAGATTTTAATTTTCTAAAATTAAGGTAGTTTAGAGTAATTAGGAAAAAATAGGTTTTTTTTAAAAATAGTGTTAATTTCTCCTTTTTAGTTAAATAAATAGTTCTTCTTAAATAAATAAGTTTTCAGATAAAAATATTCATAAAAATAAATATTAGTTGCTTTTGTGGATTTTAATTTTTTTTAACTTTTCTGAAATTTCCTTTTGTAGATCAATTCTTTGGTTGTTTGGGCTGAATTAAAAAGCCCAATGTTTTAATCTGTAGTAAATCATTGAGTGGTGTTAGACATAAATAAAGTTGTGCGAAGAGGCTGTGCACGAATTAGATCAGTGCTGAATGGAAAGCCACTACTTTTTTTTTTTTTGATTTGGGCCGCTGATGTATTTGATTTTGAGCCAATGCTGGTGATGAGATTGGGCTGCTGACATGGAATTGGGTTGTTCATTGCTGAAGCCCTTTAGAGGTTTTAATGAAACGATGCGTTTTGGAACGCTACTACAGTCTTTGAGGGTAAGGCTCTACCCTATTCATTTGGGCAATCTGAGTTCAGTCCAATAAAGCAATTTTTGCATAAAACAGGGTAGCAAGTCAGTTTTAGCATTTCTTAACCTAGAGAGATGTTGGGCCCAATTTTTGTCTTTCTTACGTGATTTCATGCATGTTTGGCTTTTAATACTGATTTTGCATTGACTTTCTGTGATAAGCTTGCTGTTGGTAGAATTTAGACATGATTTAGGCATTCTTTTTCTTCATCCAAAGCCACTTAGCTTAACCATTTCAGTTTTATCTATTGTACCTTTCTTTTTGAGCCTTAGCCTATTTTTCTTTATTTCCATTCATTACAAGCCCCTTTCCATTACATACCCAACCTGTAGAGACTTGTGAGAATTAGGGGGAGCTGAAACTTGGTGAGTGCAATTGAAAAATAAGGCTAGGGGGTGAAAGAGTAAAAAAAAATGAGTGCGTAATTTTGGTTGTGATAATAAAAAAAAGAAAAGAGCAGGTCTGAAAAAGAGAAAAATGCAAAAGAATTGAAAATAAGACCTGGCAGAATTGAAAACAAGAGAGAAAGAAAGAAAAGTTTTGACTGGCCAAAGTTAAACATAGAGTGCACTGAGTTCTAGGTTCTCCCTTGTTATTCATAGTTTCTACATCCATTACCCTTGTGTTTTCTAACCTTTTCATACCATGTACATCACAAGCCACTAAAGACCTATTGATCTAGATGAAACCATGAGCTGAGCACTTTCACTTAGAGTCTTTTCAAAGTTAAGAATAGAGGTTGACATGTCATGAGTGAGTGAAACAGGACACCCTAAATACTTGAGTGAAAATGAGTGCAAACACTTGTTCATGTGAGGTTGAAATTGATTCCTGCTTTTCAGCTTATGTTCCTTGCTGAAATTGGTTGAATCTAGTTGTTGTTTAAATGCTTGGATTGCTGATACTGAGATTTAATGTTGAGAAATATGATTGTGCAATTTTGTTTGAAGAAATGGTTGTGAAATGACGAAATTGGCAGGATGGATTGAGTTGTGAATAAACCACTATTTCTGAGTTTTGTTGGGGGTCTTTCATTTTGTAAATTGAGTCTTTGATCTTTGTTTTGATTTTAGTTTTCCCTGCCCAGGATGGTAGTTCCTTAAGTGTGGGGTGTGTTAACTCTATTTTTCCCATTTTTGTGTGTCAATATTCTTCTTTTAGGATAGTTTAGCTTTTAATTTTCTAGAATCAAGGTAGTTTAGGGTAATTAGGAAAAAAATAGGTTTTTGTAAAAATAGTGTTAATTTCTCCTTTTTAGTTAAATAAATAGTTCTTAAATAAATAAGTTTTTAGATAAAAATATTCATAAAAATAAATATTAGTTGCTTTTGTGGATTTTAATTTTTTTAACCTTTCTTAAATTTCCTTTTGCAGATCAATTCTTTGGCTGTTTGGGCTGAATTAAAAAGCCCAATGTTTTAATCTGTAGTAAATCATTGAGTGGTCTAAGATGTAAATGAAGCTTTGCGAAGAGGCTGTGCACGAATTGGATCAGTGTTGATTTGGGGCACTGATGTATTTGATTTTGAGCCAATGCTGGTGATGAGATTGGGCTACTGACATGGAATTGGGTTGTTGATTGCTGAAGCCCTTGAGATGTTTGAATGAAACTTATGCATTTTCGAATGTTACTACAGTCTTTGGGGGTAAGGCAAGACCATATTCATTTGGGCAAAGGAGATCAAATCACACTGGAAGGCTTTTCCCCAATTTTAAACCCACGAGCTAGGGTTCCAGCGTGGTGGAGAAATGCTGCGACGAAGCAATTATGGACGCGAGCTCCACGGTCCAACGGAAGCCAGCCCAAGTTGATCGGTCTGGGCAAGAAGATTGGGCTTTATTTTACAGGATGTGACCGAGACTTTTTTCACCAAATCAATATTTGTTAAATCTGAAAATTGTTCTTATAAAAATTCTTTCTATGATTCTTTGTTCAGTTGGGTTCATAGATGATAGATTTAGGAAATTTGCTTTAATTCTATTTCAGTTTTATATTTTTTTCTCTTTAATTAGGATTAATCACGTACATTTTTCATTTTTTTTCAGTTTAACTATTAGGCTTTGATTTTTAGCATTTTAGTTTCTCTAGTTAGTTTTTTTATTTTTTTTATTTGCATAAGTAAACATAGAACAGTAGTTGTTCGTGTAAATTTAGGTTTTAGTTTAGGTTTCATGCATTCATTCATCTCTAAAACATTGCTATTATTGATTCTGTGTTTACCATTTGCATTGAATCTTTTCATCTACATCTATTCTAACAACTACTTACATATTTCTTTCATGTTAAGCACTTGGTTTCTTTACTTGTTTCTCATGCATTATCTTTTAGTTTCTCTTCTTTTTAAAATTCATTTTATTTTCCCCACCTAGTTTTTAGTAAATAAATAATTAGGCTATAATTCTACCTTTCTAAAACTTAATAAGTACCATGTCCTTGGATTAAACCCTAGGTTGTCCCTATACTACATTAGTGGGGAATTTAGGTTTGTTGAGATTTTAGGGGACAAAAATCCTTTCAAACCAAGGACACACAATATCATATTATACTCTAGCTAGGCCCTACACCATATAACTTTGATAAATTTTGAGTCAAAACTGAATTATGATTTGCATCTAATGTTGTTGTCAAATGCCACTTCTTATGCTAGCATTTAGCCAAATCCAAGTCCAAACAACCTAAATCATTTATAACTCACTCTTGTAGAATGGTCCAACTAAAACAGCCAATACTAACTAGAGACAACACATAAATCAAGCTGGAAATCGACCATGAGAATTAGTTTGTTCAAAGGAACACACAACACCATCTTAGGTTGGCTACACCTAACAAATTAGAGGCACGACCATGTGAAGTAGTCAATAACACATTATTAAGCACTGCATTATGATCAAAAGTAATAGCCAACTGTCAAGGGTGCATTTCCATGGCTAAACTAGCAAAACAACCAATTCCACTCTCATAGCTCACATAATCACTTGAACAAGCTAAACATTATAACATCAGTGCTAAGAAGAAATCAAAATCGCATATTCTAAAGACAATACATGTACCTAGTGTGTTGTACATACATTCTGACCCTACCAAGAAGAAGTATACAACCCTACTTTACACTACAAAACATCATATGTTCATGAAACCGTTCATCACAACCTATACTACATCTTGATCAACAACAAGAAAGGTTGACATAGGGCATAGCGAGAATCAGAACAACAAAAGAATAACATCAGAAAAACACAAAACAAAGGTCAACTTCTGATGAGTCGATATTTTATTGGTTTCACTTGGTTTATTGTGCTAGGATTAATCAGGGAATTGTGCTCAATTGTCCGATATTTTCCCGTTTTTCCTAATTATGCTTAATTTGACCGAAAATTCTAATTTTAATTAATTTGAATATTCTGAGCTAATTATTTGCATTTTTAATTGCAGGGAAAATATTGATTGATATTTTGGGACTTGAATTGCACACAACGTTGCTGCTCATGATGGAATTTTAGAAGATGTTAAGAGCGCCTTTCTGAATTGTTATATCAAGGAAAAAGTATATGTGAAGCAACCACCCGGTTTTGAAGACTTTGAATACCCTGATCATGTTTACAAGCTCAAAAAGGCCTTATACGGATTGAAGCAAGCACCAAGATCATGGTATGAAAGGCTAAGTGAATTTCTTATAAAGAAAGGATACTCAAGAGGAAAAGTTGATTCCACTCTTTTCATAAAAAGCTCAAATAGTGATAAACTGTATGTACAAATTTACGTTGATGACATTATTTTTGGTTCAACTAATCCTATGCTATGCAAAGAGTTTTCAAAAGTCATGTAGGAAGAATTTTAAATGTCTATGATGGGAGAGTTGACATACTTCCTAGGACTACAAGTAAAGCAAACCACAGACGACATATTCATCCATCAATCTAAATACTGCAATGATCTGTTGAAAAGATTCAAGATGTCAGAATGCAAAGACGTTGGTACTCCAATGGCAACTAATTGTTACTTGGATCTAGATGAAGCTGGAAAAAGTGTAGATCAAAGAATGTATCGAGGTATGATCGGATCACTACTTTATCTTATTGCTAGTAGGGCTGACATCATGCGTAGTGTTTGTCTATGTGCTAGATTTCAATTTGCTCCTAAAGAATCACATCTTACTACTGTTAAAAGAATTTTAAAATATCTCAAAGGTACTAAGAACCTTGGACTATGGTATCCAAATGGCACAAATCTTTTTTCTAAATGGATACAATGATTCTGACTTTGGAGGTTGCAAGCTAGATAGAAAAAGCACTAATGGAACATGTCACTTACTTGGTTCATCATTGATCTCTTGGCATTCAAAGAAATAAGCATCTGTGGCTTTATCTACCATAGAAGCTGGGTACATAGCTGTTGGAAGCTGTTTTGCACATTCTCTTTGGGTAAAGAGTCAATTAGAGGACTATGGCATTAAGATAGAAAATATTCCTTTGAAATGTGACAGTACTAGCACTATAAAATTAACCAAGAATCCCATCCTACACTCGAAAACTAAGCACATTGAAATAAGACATTGTTTTATTAGAGATCATATAAATAAGGGTGAAATTAAAATAGAGTATGTTGATACATTACATCAGTGGGCTGATATCTTTACAAAACCATTGAGTAAAGAAAGATTTTTTACAATTAGAAATGAACTTGGAATTCTTAATGATAATAATGTAAAATGATTGATTCGACTGTGCTATGATTGAAGTCAATTGTGCTATAACTCTCATGCTTTTTTGTAAATTGACTTCTGTAATGATTTAAATATGTGATTGAATTGTGTACCAATGATATTTGTGTCATTGCTTATATATGTGATTGAATTGTGTACCAATGATACAAATATGTGCTTATACTGGTGATAGACTTGTGATATTCTGCATTGTGCAACAATCTGTTTTTGAAATACATGCATAATGACAAGGGGAGTATCACTTCTTTACACATTGTTTCATCACACACACCTACATTTCAGGGGGAGTTTACATATGTCATTGTGATGAACTTGTGATTTTGAGAGCATCACTGTTATTTTAAAAACTGCATATTTGTTTGATGCTTCTCTGTTTTCAAAACTGCATAAATATCAAAGCATTCCTTTTTTGTTAATGCACAAAGGGGAAGAGTATTCATGAGTGTATGAGAGAAAGTCTATATGGGGAGAATTGATGTATCATACTGTATCTGCTAGATGATATTTTTGCCATGTTTGCAGAGTAACTGAACTATCTTTATTGATTATGCAATCTGCTTTACTCTGTTATTTGTGGAACTGTACAAACATGGTTGAGTTATTAATCGTGGTTGTGCATCATCAAAAAAGGGGGAGATTAACTCTATATCAAATTGGTTTTTGATGATGACAACACATTGCTTAATAACAGTACATATGTTCTAGTGTTACACGTTCAACTGATATACTTTATTGATTTCAACAATGCTTGTGTTGAACATGTTTTGTTGTTTTGCATGTATGTTCCTATGATTGATTATGTGTTACATGTATGGAACATGCTTGTATTGAAATGTGTGCTAAAATGATTTTGATTACTTCTGCACATTTCTGAAGAAAAGCTCACAAGCACTTTTATGAACTTATATTTATTGTGACAAAGGTGTAGTTCAGTCGACTACACTGGTAATAGATTCGACTAAGCTAAAATCTTTGTACAGATTTTGTGAACACGTGCTTGATGAGATTTTGAGTTGAAAAGAATTTCAAAGTGATTTTTCATGTGTCAGTCAACAGTGTGAAACACCCATTCGACTGTATTGTTGTTTATTTTGGAATTTTGTTATGCCTACTTGCTTCAACAGCTATATTTTCAAAAGTTAGTTAGGATTGACTAACTGGGTCAACTGTCATAAATGAGCATTGATTTGGTTGACTGAGGAGCCTTTATGTTGACTACCTGTTATAACTGTTTTAATACAGTCGATTGGATTAGTAGACTATTCGACTAAGAATGACAGGAAAACTATAAATAGAACAGAACACGATTTGTTCTGAGACTTTTGTGATCTAACATTTTCATTGTCCTGTTTTAGAGAAAATTCTCAGTTTAGGAAGCTCCAAGAATTCTCCAAGAAGACGGTGGTGATCTTTCTTGAGAAAGATTCATATTGAGGAGTCAATTACGCATACTGGTTGATCAACATGTGCACAAAGAAGGTGCTTCTGGTTTGATCTTAAAGATTTTAGCATAGTCGAATGCATTATAGGTGTATTCGACTGGACTAGAACTTTGTCACAACAACTATAAGTTCATAAAGGTGCTTGTGATCTTTTTACTTTTAGAAATGTGCTGTAATTGATAATGGATTAAAATATCGTTATTTGCCATATGATTTTGATACTAAAAGCACCCTTTTTCACATAGAAACTTGCTTGAACTCATATATTTTCAGTAAATTGCGTGAATAAGAGAGTTGAGGTTGATTTTAACTGTTTTATAACAAATTCCCCTTGTTTTGACAGAGATTGAAGCAATAATGGAAGAGGAAGTGACAAGCCATGAAGATGGAGCTCAAAAGGGGTCAAAAAGACACCAAGAAGGGAGAAAACCCGAAGCCCAAGCGAAGACCAGGTGACAGAAACGCAGAACAGCGAGCTGGAAAACAACGCTGGTCGCCCGGGCGACGGACGCTCCTAGCTCAAGCATTGAGAACCACGTGAGCTCCTTACGACGCTGGAGCGAGATTTGACGTGGAACGGGCCCTGATTCCACTCTGATTTGATTCTTTTAGACCGGGCCGCAATTTGGGACGCGTTTGGCATTATTTAAAGGACCCTGGGGCTCTAGGTTTTACATCCCTGGCAGAAGCGAGCATAACAATACTCTCCCAGCCAATTCTTAGTCTTTTCATTGTTCCTTTTCTTCCATTATTCATAGGTTCTCTCATGTCTATGGGGAACTAATTTCTATTTATTGGTTGGGAATGATGTAACATTGTAAACTCTCATGTATTTGAATTGATTCTTAATTTTATATGCTTTTTTCATTAATTGTTAGAGTAATTCATCTATTCTTATTCTTGCTTATACAATAGCATTATCTTTGAGTTGCATGAGTGCCGGGAGGTTCCTTTCAAATTAGGTCCTTGTTGAATTACTCCTAAGGGTTATATTGCTAAGGGATGAGGGTATGAGTCTTAGTCGTCTTAACCTCTTGATTTTCACATCTTTTTACCAGGAATGCTAGGAATTGTATGAACTGGTAATTAGGGACAGGCTTATTGACCGAGGGATCGGGTTTAAGTATTTTAGTGAGGGACGTTGGCATTAATGAATAAAGAAGCATTCTTATATACATGAGAGGGAACTTGGTGAAGTCAAATCCCAACAGCATAATCATCTCATATAAATCAATCTTCATTCATCTCTGTGCTCTTTTGTTACTGATCACTTCTACTTTGCTTTATTTTATTATTCTTATAGTACAAATCCATGATCACATTTGTTTTCAGTCCTAATTAATCTTGTTTTCACACAACTGTTTAGCGCCGAGAGTCCCATGGGACACGATACTTGGTCTTACCATTTTATATTACTTGTGCGACTCGGTACACTTGCCGATTCAACCCAACAATTTTTTGGCACCATTGCCGGGGACTCACGGTTTAAGCTATTCTATTTGTGTGATTCTTGATTGATTTTGACTTTATTTTATTTTATTTGATCAATTTTAATTTTCCATTTTTATTTTTATTTTTGTGCTAACAAGTTTCTCTAGAGTTTTATTTTGTGCAGGATGCAGGCAATGCAAGGAAATCTCAACCATTGGTGGAAATCTCATTCAAGCATAAATCAAAATCAATATGAGCAAGTTGGAGGACTATTCAGTAGTCCACCACAAGCTGATATCACGACAAAGCTTGAAGAGACCCTCCAACAGTTCCTGAAAGACTCTATCTCATTTAGGAAAAATATCCTGGCCTCATCCCAAAATTTTGGGGCTCAATGAAAGGTCCTAAGTCAAATGCTGATTGAGTTCACAAACAACCAAAGGCCTCAAAAGGATTGCAAGTTAGTTGCTACTACAAGTGGCAGAGTATTGAATGAGAAAGAGGAGAAAGAGAGACCTAGAGAATATGAGAGAGAAGAAGAAGAAAAAAAATTGAGATTGAGAGAAAAACAAAAAAATTGAAAAAGAGAGTGAAAAACAAAAGAGTGAGACGAGAGAAAAAGAAAAAAAGAGTGAGAAAGAGAATGAGAGAAAAAAAAAGTTTTTGAAAAAACCCTTCCTTACCCAAAATACTACTCTAGGAAGGAAAAAGAAAAGCAGTTTGAGCGCTTCATGGAGATCTTCAAGAAACTGGAGATCAACATACCTTTCTCAGAAGCCTTGCAGTAAATGCCCTCATATGCAAAATTTTTTAAAGAACTCCTCTCTAAAAAAAGAAAGTACATTGAAGAAGAAACAATTGAAGTATAAGGAAACTGCAGCACCATCATTCAAAAGTCAATTCCTCCTAAATTAAAAGATCCAGGAAGTTTTACTATCCCTTGCATTATAGGGAACATCTCTGTGGGGAAAGCACTAATTAATCTGGGAGCCAGCATTAATCTTATGCCACTTGCCATGTTTGAGAAGATTGAAGGTTTGGAACTTAAGCCTACCGGGATGACTCTCCAACTAGCAGACAGATCGCTGAAATATCCTTACGGGGTGGTAGAAGACGTATTAGTAAAAGTAGATAAGTTCCTGTTTCCTGTTGATTTTGTTATCATGGAGATGGAAGAAGATGTGAATGTTCCTCTGATTCTTGGGAGACCTTTCATGAAGACTACAAGAGTTCTAATTGATGTAGAAAATGGCAAGCTAAAAGTAAGAGTGCAAGATGAAGAAGTGAATTTTGATGTCTTCCAAGCCATGTCTCATCCAAGATATAATAGGGATTGTTTTCATCTTGATACTCTTGAAAAATTATGCATGATTCAAGAAAAGGAGGTATGTGACATTCCCTCTCTGGAAGAAACTCTGATGATAATTATGAAGAAGTAACTGGGGAAGGCTTAGATAATATTGAAGAATTAAAAGAAGCCTCTTCATTGAACTCAGAATAAGAAACCAAGGAAAGAAAACCAGAACTCAAAATGCTACCTCCTCACTTGAAATATGTGTTTTTAGATGAAGAGGGAAACAAGCCAGTCATCATCAGCAACTCTCTGATGAAGGTTGAAAAACAGTTATTTTCATATGTCAATTCGGACCAAATTACACCCTTTACTACTCGGAATGAGCCTAGAATCAAGAAAAACTCAATAAATGAGTCTGAAGAGAGTCAAAAGTTGTTTTTAGCGATTTTATGCTTGTTTTGCATTGTTTTGTAGCTAATTTGAGAAAAGTAAAGAATGGAGTTGAAGATACAGGTCGTTGACTCAAGAAAAGAGCAGAAAAATGAAGATTTGAAGAGTTGACGCACCGCCCGGCGGCACACTTAAACTGCCGGGCGGTCCAGGACGAGGAGAAGGCATGGCGATTGCTGCCGGGCAGTAGGGCGATTTGTGGCAAACTGTCGGGCGGCACAATTAAACCGCCCGGCGGTGGCTCGCTGGACTTGGGCCTGTTTTTGACGCGCTCCTCACCTATAAATACCCCTATTACGAATTCAGGGTCATTCTTTTGACAGGGCAGAACGACCAGACCTAATTTTTCTCTCTGGAGAGGATCTCTTGGATGCTTAGGCTCCTTTTCATCTTTTCTAGGGTTTG
>NC_028359.1:15274268-15275640 GCF_000741045.1 Vigna radiata var. radiata | reverse complement strand
TTTCAAGTCTTATTATTTTAATTCACGCGAAAGAGAAAGCCATACGAGTCTCTTGGGAAAAACGATACTTGGTCTTACCATTTATATTACTTGTATGATTTGGTACACTTGCCAATTTGTCAACACTCTCTCACCCCTAGTGAGGAAGAAAAATTAATAGAAGTGCTCAAAGCCAACAAAGGAGCGATTGGATGGTCAATCTCAGATCTCAAAGGCATAAGCCCAATTTACTGCATGCATAGAATATTCATGGAAAGGAGATTAAATCCAGTAATGAAAGAGGAAGTGAGAAAAGAGGGGCTAAAGCTACTTGAAGCATGAATCATTTATCCTATTTCTGATAGTACATGGGTAAGCCCAGTACAGGTGGTACCAAAAGAGGGAGGAATGACAGCTATCTACAATGAAAAAAATGAACTTATTCCCATAAGAACTGTTACAGGATGAAGGATGTGTATTTATTACAGGAAACTCAACAATGCTACAAGAAAAGATCACTTTCCCCTTCCATTCATGGATCAAATGTTGGAAAGATTGGCAGGTCAGGCTTTTTATTGTTTTCTGGATGGATATAATCAAATTGTGGTGGATCCCAAAGACCAGGAAAAAACGGCTTTTTGTCCTTTTGGAATTTTTGCCTATAGAAAAATGCCATTTGGATTATGTAATGCTGATGGGTGTCGCAGCCCATACAAATTTGATTGCATAAAAGAATGCAATATAGTGCCAGGGAATGACTCCTAGGTCGTCTCTCAAGGACCAAACTGTGGTTCGAGAATCAGGTCTAACACTAAGTGGGGGGGGGGTTTGAAGGTGTTTGAGATGAGAATTAAACTAAATTAAATGCATGAAAATTAAACATGATCAAGCAAAATTGAAAACATAAATGAAAACATAAAAGTGAATGAAAATACTAAATTGAATAGCTCTAAAACAAGGTAAATATGTAAACTAATTAAAATGTAACACATACTAAAGAAACTTAAAGTAAAATGTACATTACGTGAACTATTTAAAGGCAACAAACAAATAAAACAATACATNNNTANANCTTGAATAAACTTCAAAGAAAAGAAAGAAAGAAAAAAAAAACGTTAACAACTTAAATTTAAATTACTAAATCAAAATTAGATTCAAGTGCAGCTTGAAATAAGAGGGCAACATTAACTAACAATTAAAATCAACATTCAACATAAATAATTAAAATGAACATTCAACAATAATTTAACCATGCACTTTCACGNACATTCATCACGAAATTCAACACTAAAAAAAACATTAAATGCTTCAATAATAAAATAAAAGTGAAATGAGAAGCTAATTTTGCAATGCAGTGATACTCTCGGCTTCTAGATGCTAGATCAAAAGAAAA
>NC_028359.1:15264417-15266213 GCF_000741045.1 Vigna radiata var. radiata | reverse complement strand
ATCTCCATAATTTTCCCTGCAATTAAAAATGCAATTAATTAGCTCAGAAAATTCAAATTAACTAAAATAAGAATTTCCGATCAAATTAAGCATAATTAGGAAAAACGGGAAAATACCGGACATTTAAGCACAATTCCCTGATTAATTCTAGCACAATAAACTAAGTGAAATCAATAAAATATCGACTCATCACCTCAACCACTTTTCAGAGATGCATGCACGCAATCTTCGCAAATTTAATAGAAAAATGCATTGAGTTCTTCATGGATGATTTCTCAGTTTTTGGCAATTCCTTTCAACAGTGTTTATCTAACCTGTATGTTCTACTCAAAAGATGCACCCAATCCAACCTTGTTCTCAACTGGGAAAAATGTCATTTTATGGTCACAGAAGGCAGTGTTTTGGGTCATAAAATCTCCTCAAGAGGACAGAGCCAAAATATAAGTCATCGAAAAACTCCACCGCCCACTAATGTAAGGGGAATTAGAAGCTTCTTGGGACATGCAGGCTTTTATACGAGGTTCATCAAAGATTTCTCAAAAATTGTAAAACCACTGAGCAACCTCCTTGAGAAGGACGTCCCTTTTATGATGAATGAAAAATATCTCAAAGCCTTTGAGATCTTAAAAAAAAGGTTAATTTCTGCTCCTACAATTGTAGCTCCTGATTGGAATCAAAATTTTGAACTCAAGTGTGATGCCAGTAATTATGCCATAGGAGCAATTCTTGGTCAGAGAAAAGAGAAAGTCTTCCACATTATTTATTATGCAAGTAAAGTTTTAAATGAAGCCCGGTTGAATTATGCCACCATAGAGAAGGAGTTTCTTGCTATTGTGTATGCTTTGGAAAGATTTAGATCCTATCTCATTGGGTCTAAAGTAATTGTCTACACTGACCATGCAACTATAAAATATTTGTTAGCAAAACCAGACTCCAAACCAAGATTGATCAGATGGGTGTTGTTACTACAAGAACTTGATGTGGAAATTCGTGACAAAAAGGGAAGTGAAAATGTAATTGCTGACCACTTGTCCCGACTGGTGAATGATGAAGTGACGTGCAAAGAGACAAAAACCTAGGAGTCCTTCTCAGATGAGACGCTCATGCATATTCAACAGAGGTCGTGGTTTGCTGACTGATGAAGGTTGAAAAACAGTTATTTTCATATATCATTTTAGACCAAATTACACCCTTTACTACTTAGAATGAGCTTAGAATCAAGTAAACTCAATAAATGAGTTTGTAGAGAGTCAAAAGCTGTTTTTAGCGATATTATACTTGTTTTGCATTGTTTTGTAGCTATTTTGAGAAAGTGGAGAATGGAGTTGAAGATTAAGGTCGTAGACTCCAGAAAAGAGAAAAAAAATTGAAGATTTGAAGAGTCGACGCACCGCCCGACGGCAACTTACACCGTCGGGCGGTCCAGGGCGAGGAGTAGGCACCTGCATTGGCGATGGGCGGTTTTGAGGGAAAACGCCGGGCGGTAGACCCTACCGCCGGGCGGTTTTGCGATTTGTGGGAAACCGCCGGGCGCCACACTTGTTCCGCCGGGCGGTGGTCTGTTGGGCCTGGGCCAGTTTTCTGTTGCGTTCCTCACCTATAAATAACCCTATTGCGAGTTGAGATGTATTCTTTTGACAGAAGGGGGCGGCCAGACCTAATTTTGCTCTCTAGAGAGGATCTCTTGGATGCTTAGGCTCCTTTTCATCTTTTCTAGGGTTTGCTTTTCCATTCTTCTTCCATTTTTCATCTAGTTTCACCATGTCTATGGTGAACTAAACCCTATTGTTGTTGGG
>NC_028359.1:15257476-15264157 GCF_000741045.1 Vigna radiata var. radiata | reverse complement strand
AGTAATGTCATGAACTGGTGAGTAATTTCTTGATTATGCATTATCACCTAGGGATAGGGGTATGACGATCAATTGCTTTTAACTTCTGCTCTATAATGTTGTATTTATTGCTAGGGGAGGCTAGGGATAGCAAGCCAGTAATTAATATTAGGCTCTTTTCACCGAGGGATCGGGTTAAGGGTAGGCTAAGAAAGTTGCATGACAATTAATTAATCAAACTAATAATTGAAGAGGTGTAAATAAGAGAGAGTGGATTAGATGAAATTGTAAACCCCCAACAACTCCATTCATCCATTGTTTTCTTCTTGTCATTTAAATCAATATCTTTTGCATGTTTATATTTTACTCTCACATCAAATTTATTAATTTTTATTTTCAAGTCTTATTATTTTAATTCACGCGAACGATAAAGCCTTTCGAGTCTCTTGGGAAAAAGATACTTGGTCTTACCATTTTTATTACTTGAACGATTTGGTATGCTTGCCAATCCGATAACAAGTTTTTGGCGCCGTTGTCGGGGACTCGAGGTTCAACTTTTTCAAGTAGTGTGAATTAATTGAATTTGTAGCAACAATGCTCTTCACCAATTGAAACGTGGGAGTATGATCAACAACTTTGTCAACAAATAGCTGATGTGACAAAACAAGTCAAAAGCTTGAATGAAAAATTCGACAATTTTCTGGAGAGGTGTGATCCCAAGAGCTATGAAGTTGCCTTCAGGAATTTGGAGACACAAATTGATGAGGTTGTTGATAAGGAGAAGGTGGAGAGAGAAGTGAAAAAGATAGAAGAGATAGAAACAGAAAAGGTTGTTGTTAAGGAGAAGATAGAGGAAGAAAAGATAGAAGAAGAGGTTGTACAATTGAAAGAGAGGGAGTATGAAAAGCCCTTGCCCTATCCAAAGACATATTCTAGGAGGGAAAAAGAAAAGCAGTTGGAGCGTTTTATGGAGATTCACAAGAAATTGGAAATAACCATACCATTCTCTGAGGCACTTCAGCAAATACCATCAGATGCGAAATTTTTGAAAGAACTTCTCATGAAAGAAAGGAAGTATATTGAGAAGGAAACTATTGAGGCACAAGGAAATTGCAGTGCAGTCATACAGAGAACATTACCTCCTAAATTATAAGATCCAGGGAGCTTTATCATTCAAGTGGTTGAAAGGAAAAAGAAAAATAGAAAATGTGCAAAAATAAAGAAGAAAATAAAAAGAAAGAAAAAGAGAAAGTTGAGGGGGGAGATTGAGAAAAAGAGGAGGAGAGGAAGGAAGAAAAGATCATATGCAAAACCCTTTCCTCATCAGAAGAAAAATCATAGGAGGGAAAATAGGTTCAAGTGCTTTATGGAGATCTTCAAGAAATTGGAGATTAAGGTTCCTATGGTCGAAACATGGAAACATGTGCTTGGTGTTCTCAACTTTATGAAGGAATTCAATAGGACGAAGAAAAAGAAAAGAATATCAAGCGAGAAGAATATCAACACCTACTGATGGGTGTTTGTTGGGGTTATCCTAATTGTTGTAAAACATTTTTTTATTTTATTTTCAATATTTAGTCTAGGTTTATTTTTTAAAAAAAAGACTTGTAATTATTTGGTTTTTGGAACAATTTTTGGGTGGCATCTACTGGGGGATGCTAAATTTTTTGGAACTACTGGAGAACACAGGAAGGTACACCTACTGATGGGTGGTGGAAGGAATTGCACTTACTGACAAATGCTAAACAGGATTGGGTCAGGGTCGTGACGTTAAACAAGCGCTACTAGGAGGCAACCTAGTTTTCTCTCTTTTACTTTTTAAATTCCTAGAATAGGTTGGATTTTAATTTCAGTGTGTACTCTTGGCTTGACTACTTTTTCTGAAAATGTTTGACTGAATGATGTGCATGATGGAACTATTTGATGATTATTTGATGTGGATGATAATTGAGTTGTGTTATATGTTAATATCCAGTGAAATAGATGTGTGATAAATTATGATTGTGGTTTTGATTCTAAGCAGGATGTATGAATAGATTTTGTGCGAGAAAGCATGTTGTGTGAGGGTTTGAGCTCCAGAGTTTTTATTGTTGTATGCATTGTTCACAGGAAAACATGAATGATATTGCTTTAATCTTGATGATTGATTGAATTGCATGTGAATGTCATATGATCCAGGCCATTTTTTAGAACCCTTCTCTAGCCAAATTTTCACCCAAAATGCTTGAGATATGATACCCTTTTTGAACCTTAGCCTTAAACAGGATGTGAACCCTTGTCTTTAAATTCTTTACCTTGAGTTGGGATGAGCTTAGCTGTATGTGATGAAAAGGTTAAAGTTTGGGGTTGTATGGGGAAAATTGAAAAGCAAGTGAAAAGCATTGAGCTCAATTATTGTGAAAAGAAAAATTCATGAGAAAAGAAAAGAAAAGAAGAAAAGCGTGAAGGGGAGCTCAATGAAAAAGAAAAGGGAAGAAGTTGGGAATAAGTGAGATTGGTGAGAAAGAGAGTTGTGATTAATTGTTAAATATTATGAAAGCTCTCTTAACTCAAGGATTTTGTTTCCCAGAAAAACTAATTTTTCTTGTTAAGCCCAACCTCATTACAAGCTTTGGAAAAGTCCTTTTGATGACATTTGCATGTAAAGATGTTGATTGTTTGAGATGAATGGCAATTTTGTTTCATGTGACTTGTGAACAATAGAGAGTTGGAGTGTCACCTTAAACACTTGAGTGATTGAGTGAAACACTTGCTTAGTATGAACTGTTAATTTTCATGAGTGCATTTTTGCTTGGTGGATTGGTCATTCATAATGCGTAACATCTGTTGTACAATATCTGGATTGAAAGCATGCATGCATCTTATTTTGATTTCACTGAAGATTTGGGATTGAGTAGTTTTGTCATGTACTTTGGGAACGTTGAAACATTGGATGGAAGAGGATAAAGCCAAGTTTTGTTTTGTGTGTTGTTTTGTTTTGTTTGCTTGAGGACAAACAAAGTTCTAAGTTTGGGGTGTTGATGAAGGTTGAAAAACAGTTATTTTCATATGTCGTTTTAGACCAAATTACACCCTTTACTACTTAAAATGAACTTAGAATCAAGCAAAACTCAATAAATGAGTCTGTAGAGAGTCAAAAGTTGTTTTTAGCGATATTATGCTTGTTTTGCATTGTTTTGTAGCTATTTTGAGAAAGTGAAGAATGGAGTTGAAGATAAAGGTCGTAGACTCAAGAAAAGAGAAGAAAGATTGAAGATTTGAAGAGTCGACGCACTGCCCGGCGGCAACTTACACCGCCGGGTGGTCCAGGGCGAGGAGTAGGCACCTGGCGTTGGCGCTGGGCGGTTTTGAGGGAAACCGCCGGGCGGTAGACCCTACCGCCGGGCAGTTTTGCGATTTGTGCGAAACCGTCGGGCGTCACACTTGTTCCGCCGGGCGGTGGTCTGTTGGACCTGGGCCTGTTTTCTGCTGCACTCCTCAACTATAAATAGCCCTATTGCGAGTTGAGATGTATTCTTTTGAAAGAAGGGGGCGGCCATACCTAATTTTGCTCTCTAGAGAGGATCTCTTGGATGCTTAGGCTCCTTTTCATATTTTCTAGGGTTTGCTTTTCCATTCTTCTTCCATTTTTCATCTAGTTTCACCATGTACATGGTGAACTAAACCCTATTGTTGTTGGGGGAAACAATGTAATCTTTTTATACTCTCTTTTATTGAAACTCTTGATTATTTATATGGTTTCCATATGTTTTGATTGTTAATTTTTGGGTTCTCATCTGTGCTTAATGCCTTTATCGTTTAACTCATTCAATATCTTTTGCATGTTTATATTTTACACTCACATCAAATTTATTAATTTTTATTTTCAAGTCTTATTATTTTAATTCACACGAACGATAAAGGGTTTCGAGTCTCTTGGGAAAACGATACTTGGTCTTACTATTTTTATTACTTGAACGATTTGGTACGCTTGCCAATCCGATAACACTGACATGGCCAATTTCAAAGCTGCAGGAGTCATCCCAGAAGATCTCACTTGGTAACAAAGAAAAACAATTTTGCATAATGCTAAAAAATTTGTTTAGGGTGATCCTTACCTCTTCAAAATTGGATCTGAGACGTTGTGTGACTAAAGAAGAAGTGGAAGGAATCTTATGGCACTGTCATGACTCACCTTATGAGGGACATTTTAGTGGAGAAAGGACAACCGCAAAGGTGCTACAATCAGGATTCTATTGGCCAACTCTATTTAAAGATGCTCATAACCATGCCATGAACTGTGATAAATGTAAAAGGATAGGAACCATCTCCAAGCGTCAAGAGATGCCACTGCAAGGCATCTTGGAAGTGGAAGTTTTCGACTGTTGGGGTATAGATTTTATGGGACCCTTTCCACCATCCTTTAACAATGAATATATATTGGTGGCAGTTAATTATGTAAGCAAATGGGTGGAGGCACTAGTATGTTCCAAAAATGGCGCCAACACGGTCATAAAATTGTTGAAAAGACATATTTTCTCCAGATTTGGAACACCTAGAGTGCTCATCAGTGATGAAGGATCTCACTTTTGCAACCACCAGCTTGCGAAAGTACTAAAGCAATATGGTGTGAAACATAAGGTGGCTACACCTTATCATCCTCAAACAAACGGGCAAGCTGAAGTATCCAATAGGGAGATTAAAAAAATCCTGGAAAAGACAGTCACAACTTTAAGAAAGGATTGGTCTCAAAGGTTAGATGATGCCCTTTGGGCATACAAAATTGCAATGAAAACAACCATTGGATTGTCTCCCTTCCAAATGGTCTATGGAAAAGCATGTCACTTGCCCATGGAGATGGAACACAGAGCATTATGGGCATTAAAATTCCTGAATTTTGATCCTGGAGACACTGCAGAAAAGAGAAGAAGGAAAATTATTGAGCTAGAGGAGATGAGGCTGCACGCCTATGAGTCCTCTAAAAATTACAAGGAAAAAGTGAAGTACTACCATGATAAGAAGTTGATCAAAAGAGTCTTCACGCCAGGACAGCAGGTGCTACTGTTCAACTCTAGACTTAAACTCTTCCCAGGAAAGTTGAAGTCCAAGTGGTCAGGCCCATTCCTAATGAAAAAAATTCTCCCCCATGGAGCAGTTGAGTTGAAGTTGAGATGATGTATGATAATAAATTTGTGAGACAGGTTCTTGAGATAAAGTTTGATTGAGATACTGAGCAGGATGTTTTTCTAAATTCTAGAACTTGTGATTTTACCTGTGTGAGTTTTGAGCCTCAGAGTTGTTTTTAAATAATTGTTGTTACTTTGGAAGCATGAATGATTTTGCCCAAATTTTCTGTGATTAAACTACTTGCCTGCAGGTTCCACGCGATCAAGGCCATCTTTTGTATCCCTTACTCTTTTGGCCTTCAAAATATTTTTGCCCACTAAAAAGAGAACAATTTGTCCTAACCTTTGAACCTCGAGCCTTATATATGTCTTGAAAAACCTTTTTGAAAAATCTTTACCTTGAGTTAAGTTGAGAACATTTGATGAGGTATTGATAAAGGTTCAAGTTTGGGGTTACCAGGAAACAACCCACCTCTCTAGGCAGTGAGCAATCAAAAGAAAAAGCAAGAAAAAGGCAAAAGAAAAGAAAAAGTGAGAAAAGAAAAATTCAAAAGAAGAAAAAGAAAGAGCTCACTGCAAGGGAAGGCTGGGAAAAATATAAGAGAACTGTTCTTGAAAGATGAATTCATAAATGTCTCTCTTAACTCAAGGAACTTTGCTAACCAGAAAAACCAATTTCCTTCTTAGCCCAACCAAAGTACAAACCATGAAAAGCCCTTGTGATGACAACTTGCTTGTGAGTATGTTTGATTATGGTTAAATGAAAGGAAAAATTAATTTGTGAGACATTGTGATAATAGAGAGAAACACGACACCATACACCTGTGAGTTGAGTGAGACACTTTTGAATGCTTGAGAGATATATATTTAAGTGCTTGAATGAAACACTTTCCCTGGTGAGGATTAGTTCTCTAAATTTCTGATTGCATCTCTGCTTGGTTGATTGATGACTCTTATGGATAGCACCTGTTGAATATGCATTGACACATCTGCACATCTTGACTAAAATCTTATGCTGGAGTTGATAAAAGTGATTTCTTGTCTTGAAAAAAGTTTTTGAATAAAAAAAAGTTAAGTCATTGTAGTCACTGTTCTGAAAAGCTGAGTTGCAGTTGTTTGCTTGAGGACAAGCAAAGTTCTAAGTTTCGGGTTCTCATAACGGATTAAAATATTGTTATTTGACACATGATTTTGATACTAAAAGCACCCTTTTTCACTTAGAAACAGCTGGGTGGTCCAGTGTGAGGAGCAGGCACCTAGCAAAATTTACCGCTGGGTGGTCTAGTGTGAGGAGCAGGCACCTAGCGTGGACGCTGGGCAGATTTGCGATAAGAGGCAAACCGCCGGGCGGTGGCCCCCTACCGCCGGGAAATGGCGCGATTAAGGGCAAACTGCCGAGCGACATAAGTGTGCCGCCGGGCGGTTGTCCGCATGGCCTGGGCCTATTTTCTGTGACGCTCTTCAGCTATAAATAGCCCTGTTACGATTTCATTCTCATTCTTTTGACAGAAGAGGGCGGCAAGACCTAATTTTCACTCCCTCTCGAGGATCTCTTGGATGCTTAGGCTCCTTTTCATCTTATCTATGGTTTGCTTTT
>NC_028359.1:15247863-15257211 GCF_000741045.1 Vigna radiata var. radiata | reverse complement strand
TATTGATACGGGAACGTACAGTACTGTCATGAACTGGTGAGAAATTCCTTGATTAAGTAATACCAACCTAGGGATAAGGGATAGGACGATCAATTGTTTTTGCTTCTATTCTTAATGCATTGCTAATTACTAGGGGAGGCTAGGGATAGCAAGCCGGTAATTAGTAATAGGCTCTTTTTGCCAAGGGATCGGGTTAAGGGTAGGCCAAGAAAGTTTNCATANCAATTAGATAATCAAGCACATTAAATAAGAGGAGTAGATAAGAGGGAGCAGATAAGATGAAATTGTCAACCCCCAACAACTCCATTCATCCACAGTCTTTTTCGTCAATTGAATAAAAAAACATTGCATGTTTATTTTCTGTCCTTGCATTCCATGTTAGCAAAATGATAAAGATGAAGTTTTGATGATGCCCAAATCAGGTCTAGATATATCAAGATTCATGAAGATCCTTTGAAGACTTATTTTTGTTATGAAAAGCTTTTGTAATAATTGTAGTTTATTGTTTAGGACTTAGATTTTCATCGGTTTTGATTCCATGTACTTTCATACTTTGTAATTGATGTTATGAGTCAAAATCGCACTGCCTTAATCGATTAAAACTATTATTAATCGATTAAAACAAGTAAAAGCTGAAAACTCAACTTTTTCCGTTTTAATAGATTAAAATTCATTTTAATCCATTAAAATTCATTTTAATCGATTAAAAGTGACCGTTGGAGTTTTTTAGTTTTGAAAACTAGCCGTTGTACTCATTTTAATCGATTAACACTAATATTAATCGATTAAATGCGTTAAATAACCAGTTTCAAAGAATGGAAGAGTATTTGCTTGAGTCTATATATAGGCTCCCTTTATCCTTCAACAACAACTCTTCCCTTGTGCTAAAACACTCAGAACTCTTTGAGAAGTGTGTGCTCTTGCTCAGCTAAGGAAACTCTTGTCTGTGGTGCTGGTACATTGCTACTACGGTGACAGAGGAATAGCTGGTTCATCCTTGGTGCGTCTAAGGAGGTGTTTGGAAGAGAATCATCCTTCGTGAAGTACTCGGAGGAGGTGTTTCATCCTTCGTGAAGTATTCGAAGGAGGTGGTCATCCTTTGTGAAGACTCAAAGGAGGTGTAAGTTCATCTCTTGTGGTATCAAGAGAGGTGGTTTCTAAACTTTTACAAATTGTTTCTTTGTGATTGTAATTTGTAATTGTTTTGTGCTTAGTGAACGGTTTGTCTTGGTTTGAGATAAGCGACTGGACGTAGGATTGGTAAGATCGAACAAGTATAAAATTCATATGTGCAAATTTCTCTCAACCTTACTCTTTTATTTAAATTTATTATTTGCATAGTAAGATAAACTGAGTAGAAATTAAAAGGCACACGTTTATATTAAAACCCCTCTTGGTTTGTTATTCCACGCTAACAATTCCGCTGCAGTCGATTCTAACATTCCACATAATTAAGTTTTCTCTACAAGTCTTACGATTTTAATTCACACGAACGATAAGGCCTTTCGAGTCTCTTAGGAAGAACGATATCGGGCTTTACCGATTATATTACTTGCACGATCTGGTACACTTGCCAGTGAGTCAATAAGTTTTTGGCGTTGTTGGCGGGGACTCGAGGTTTAACTTTTTCGAGTGGTGTGAATTAATTGAATTTGACTTGATTTTTCATGTTTGTTTTTATTTTTGTTTTAATAAATGTTTTATAGGGTTTTGTGCCTAATGTTTGCAGAATGCAGTACGGACAAGGATTTGATTATATGGGCACTCAATCCTACCAAAATAATTTCAATCACTGGTGGGAACCTCACTCATACATGGATCAAAGTCGATATGGACAAGCTGCTAAGCCTCATTTCATGCCTATACAAAGAAGTGCAGAATCTGATGAACTTTTTCAGAGGATTATGAATTTTGAACCATACCATGTCAAAGGCATAGAGGATGATATAAAGAATGATGAATTATTTCCATAAGACATGTATACTTGATTTTCTTCTCATAGAAGCATGGAGGAGAGGCAACATTATCAATGGCAGCAACAATGCTCTTCACCAATAGAAACGTGGGAGTATGATCAACAACTTTGTCAACAAATAGCTGATGTGACGGAACAAGTCAAAAGCTTGAATGAAAAGTTCGACAAATTTCTAGAGAGGTGTGATTCCAAGAGAAATGAAGTTACCTTCAGGAATTTGGAGACACAAATTGATGAGGTTGTTGATGAGGAGAAGGTGGAGAGAGAAGTGGAAAAGATAGAAGAGGAGAAAATAGAGGAAGATGAAGCAGAAAGGTTGATTGAGGGAGAGAAAGACGAGGAAAAAGAAAAAGCAGTGGTTGAGAAAAAAAAAGAAAAAAAAAAGAAAATAAGAAAAAAGAAAAAAAGAAAGTGGAAGAAGGAGAAGGTTGAGAAAAAAAGGAAGAGAGGAAAGAACAAAAGATCATATGAAAAGCCCCTTCCTCATAAAAAGAAAAATCATAGGAAGGAAAAGAAGTTCAAGCACTATATGGAGATCTTCAAGAAATTGGAGATCAAAATTCCTATGATTGAAACATTGAAACCGGTGCTTAGTTTGATCAACTTTTTGAAGAGATTCAGCAGGAAGTAGAAAAAGAAGAAAATAGCAAGCAAAAGGAGTATCAACGCCTACTGATGGGTGTTTGAACTCTGGCGGGTAAAGCTAATGACGTTAAAAGAGCGCTAACTGGGAGGCACCCCAGTGATTGTTGTATATTATTTTTCTTTTAGTTGGATTTGTAAATATTGGTATTTTTGAACTTTTTTTTTTCGGGTAGCATCTACTGAGGGATGCTAGAAGATTTAGGTATCTACTGAAGGATACCAGGAAGGTACACCTACTGATGGGTGTTGGGAAGGTATGCACTTACTGACAAGTGCTAGACAGGTTTGGGTCAGGCTCGTGACGTTAAACAAGCGCTACTAGGAGGCAACCTAGATTATCTCTTTACCTTTGCATTTAAATTCTTAGAATAGGTTGAATTTTATTTTTCGTGTGGATACTTGGCTTGAATACTTTTTCTGAAGATGTTTAACTGAATAATTTCTATGATGAGCCTATTTGATGATGATTTGATGTGGATGATAATTGAGCTGCACTGCATGTTAATATTGTGTGAAACAGATGGGTGATGAGTTATGATTGTGATTATGAGGCTAAGTAAGGTGTATGAATGAATATTGTGTGAGAAAGCATGTTATGTGAGGTATTGAGCTCTAGAGTTTTCATTGTTGTATGTTTTGTTCACAGGAAAGCATGAATGATATTGCCTTAATCTTGATTGATTGAATTGCATGTGAATGTCATATGATCAAGGCCATTTTTGGAAACCCTTCTCTAGCCAAATTTTCATCCAAAGTGCTTGAAAATATTATACCCTTTTTTGAACCTTAGCCCTAAACAGGATGTGAACCCTTGCTTTGAAATTCTTTACCTTGAGTTGGGATGAGCTTAATTGTATGCGATGAAAAGGTTCAAGTTTGGGGTTTCATGGGGGAAATTGAAAGGCAATTGAAAAACATTGAGCTCAAAAGTTGTGAAAGAAAAATACATGAGAAAAAGAAAAGAAAAGAAGAAAAAGCATGAAGATGAGCTCAATGCAAAAGAAAAGGGAAAAAGTTGGGAATAAGTGAGATTGGTAAGGAAGAGAGTTATGCTTAAATGTTGAATACGATGATAGCTCTCTTAACTCAAGGACTTTGCTTTCCAGAAAAACCGATTCTTCTTGTTAGCCCAGCCTCATTACAAGCCTTGGAAAAGTCCTTTTGATGGCACTTGCATGTAAGGATTTTGGTTGTTTTAGATGAATGGCAATTTTGTTTCATGTGACTTGTGAATGATAGAGTGTTGGAGTGTTACCCTAAACATTTGAGTGATTGAGTGAAACACTTGCCTGGTGAGAATTGCTAAATTTCATGATTGCATCTTTGCTTAGTGGATTGATCATTCATAATGTGTAACTTCTGTTGAATAACTTGTGAACTGAACTGAATTGGAAGCATGTTTGTATCTTGATTTCATTTCACTGAAGATCTGCAGTTGACGCTGGGCGGATTTGCGATAAAAGGCAAACCGCCGGGCGGTGGCGCGATTAGGGGCAAACCACCGGGCGACATAAGTGTACCGCCGGGCGGTTCTCTGCTGGGCGGTTTTCC
This sequence comes from Vigna radiata var. radiata, assembly GCF_000741045.1. Lineage (NCBI taxonomy): Eukaryota > Viridiplantae > Streptophyta > Magnoliopsida > Fabales > Fabaceae > Vigna > Vigna radiata. Next base: position 15,253,040 of record NC_028359.1, on the reverse strand, counting down.
GCTGGGCCTGGGTGATACGCGGGGCCCAAGCCCAATAAATAGAGTCCACCAAAGAAGGATAAAGAAGTCATTTTACATAAAGGAGGGGTGAGCTTAGCAAGCAAGGTGGCTGCATAATGAATTCAATTACAGCACAACCTTCATCTTTTGCATCTGTTCGACGTGTAAATCTAGAAGTTTAAATTTTCAGCACATTTATCACATATACCCCCACGTGGCTATAGATCCAAATTTCACGGAACTTGTGCTGACTGCAAAGCACACCATAGGCACGGGATGCTATATATAAATCCCAATTGCCTCTTCTGTAAAATTACTTTTGGATTTAGAGAAATGAAATGTTGATGTTGCTTCCAGCCATTTCTCCACCGAGAGTCGCTTCTTCTCTATGCTTCTTCAAACTTATCCTCTAACTTCCTTCCAATGGTGAAGGCCTTCTGAGTTAGATCCGTACCACCATTTCACCGAATCACACTAACCTTCATTCGCTGCACATTCAGTTTCACATCAGTCCATTCCTCCGCTGCTACTGTTCTTAGCCTTGGAAGCTCACGGATCTGATACATAGCTCAAGGATGTTCGTATCATTTGGTATTCAGAGCAAGGTTCAAGAGATGCTACCGTGAGATAAGTTTCTTTTCTTGAAATCCACACTATTTTCAATATTTCCTACATTGTCTTTGCTTCCTGTTTCACTGTTCCATTCATTTTCTGGTTTTAGTAGGTTCTGTTGAGTCATTTGTTCTGTTCTAGCTTTATTTTGCTTTCATTTTATCATTTTCAATCAGACCATATCCATGCTTGAGTTATTTTTTTTAATCTCTGTTTTGTTAATGTTCAAGTCATGTGCATTTTGCATTGTTTTTAATTTGTCATTAAATTCTGAAGTAATCAGCTGTTTTTGTGTTAATTGTGCGTCAAAGTGAATCTGAAATTGTAAAAGCATGCTATCCATCATCAAAAGAGCTATGAAATTCATTGGAAATTCCTTGATTAAGCAATACCAACCTAGGGATAGGGGCTAGGACGATCAATTGTTTTTGCTTCTGTTCTTAATGCATTGCAAATTGCTAGGGGAGGCTAGGGATAGCAAGCCGGTAATTAGTAATAGGCTCTTTTCGCCGAGGGATCGAGTTAAGGGTAGGCCAAGAAAGTTTGCATAACAATTAGATAATCAAGCACATTAAACAAGAGGAGTAGATAAGAGGGAGTGGATAAGATGAAATTTTCAACCCCCAACAACTCCATTCATCCATAGTCTTTTTCGTCAATTGAATAAAAAAACATTGCATGTTTATTTTCTGTCCTTGCATTCCACACAATTAATTTTTCTCTACAAGTCCTACGATTTTAATTCACACGAACAATAAGGCCTTTCGAGTCTCTTGGGAAGAACGATATCGGGCTTTACCGATTATATTACTTGCACGATCTGGTACACTTGCCAGTGAGTCAACATGCACACAAACTTCCAAATTTGCTTTCTTCCTTCAATAAACAAATGATTAATGATCCCTTATCCCATGTGCACCAAGAAAATGCTTTCTTCTACTTGTCTACAATTGAAAACCGTGCTTCTCTCTCTTTCCATAAACAAAATTTTGTAGTCAACCCATCCAAACCACAATTGCTGAGCCACACTTCCTCACCATGTAGAATACGTAGCTTTCCATGTTCCACACTCCAAAAGGTGCTTTAATCTCTTCTACCAAGTTGCCACATGTGCAAGGTCAAATGTGAATAAAAACAAATACAACCATCCCATTCTCATGTGCAATTCACGGCAGCAATGCAAGGAAAAGACAAAGACCAAATTGGCAATCTTCTTTTAGTGAAAACAAGCATCTCTTGTGTTTGCCCAAAAAAGGTAAAAACTTAAATTAATCTTCTCTCTTCCTTTCCAATGCTCCATTTCCATTTTCCTCCACCAAAAAAACTTCTTAAACCTTTCTCCACCCTTCAAACCGAAAATACACTCAAGATACCCCAAGGTTTCATTGGCAAAATGATTCAAGAACAACAAAGCCAAGTTCCACTACTACAAACCAACCCAACACTCACTTCTCTTCAAACTTTTATGAAAAACAAAATGGAATCCCTAGAAACCAAGTGAATATCGTCCAACCCTCCATGGAAATCACAAAATTCCATTTCAAATATTAAACAAATTTCTCAAAGTGAAATACAAGAAGAAGAAGGGTTCAAGATCCCAACAACCAACAATCATCTCAAGTTTTCTTCATTCCAATGCTTAGTGGGAACCATATTCTTCTTCATTCAACAAAGGAAACCCAAATATAATCAGTAAAATGGTTCAGCAAAGAGGAAACAAAAATGAAAAATGGGTCTTCATGCATCCAAAGAAACTACCATGAAAATGAAAAGAACCTCCTCCAAGCTCAAGCTCTCAACATGCAAATGGAAAATACAAGAAGAGAAGTGATAGATCTCCCTTCCATTAAGCAAGAATAAGTAAAGTTGCAAGCAAAAGAAGAAGAAAAATGTGATCTTGTTCATTCATAGCTCAAAAAAAACCTAGCACCTATCATGGTCTCCAAGAAAGAGTTCATACATGCAAGGTAAAAATGAAATGTGGAGACAAGCTTGTGTGTCTCGGCCTCCCTTCTCTAAAACCATCCCACACCCTAAAAATGGTGGGGTCCACCTCTAAAAGAAACCCTAAAGTCTTTGCCAAGTGTCCCTCAAAGTTTGGGCCCATCATAAAATTTTCCAACATTGGCCCAATGCACAAAAGCTTAATTAAAGTTCCTAAACAACTAAATTACAATTTAATTAAAATTGAAATGACTAATTGTTGAGTCCTTAATGACCACGCCACCTCCTAATGCTCCAACAGATGTTTCCCAAAATTTCCCTGCAGCCAAAAATGCAATTAATCAGCTTAGAAAATTCAAATTAGTGAAAATACGAATTTCCGACCAAATTAAGCAGAATTAGGAAAAACGGGGAAATAACGGACAGTTAAGCACAATTCCCTGATTTAATTAAGTGCAATAAACTAAATACAGCAAATAAAATATCGACTCATCAAAATAGACCACACTTATTCTTTTGCACTCTTGGGCAAAATCAAGACGCAAAACAGGGAACAGTTCAGAAGACATCAGGGAGGTGACAGACTCAACATACAGAAAACTATGACTCACAAGGACAAACACAGAGTTGCATAGTTCTCAAGAAATCTAGATAGTGAAAGGAAGTGGACAGTATCCAATCACGGAATCAAGGAAAGCAGATAATCATGAAATCATCCAAGCAGTTCAAAGTATGACAAAATGATCAATCAGTTCAAGAGGTGAATCAAAAGCACAGAACCTCACAAATGCACTATTAGTGTTTCTCTCAAGTGTTTAAGGTAAACAATGTCAACTAAATGCACTCAAGAAAGCAAACACAAACAGACTTGGCAAGCCTCTAATATCAACACTCAAACACATATGCATGTTCAAATCAAAAGGTCTTTTATGGATGCAATGGGGTCAAGGAAAAAGAGGATAAATATGGATGAGAAGCTACAAACCAAAGGAAATAGAGGAGCAATAGGGAACAAGTGTAAACACATTCAAATCACACCTAAAACCTCTAATTCAATCCTCTTCTTAACTCCTTTATTCACAATTTTGTTTTTTAATTTTTCTCATTTTTCTGTATTTTTTTTTTCATCTTGTCTCTTTTCTTTTCTCTCAATATTTGACATAACTCTAAGAGACAAGATACACCATATATTTACAAAAACACAAAAAAGAAGAGGAATCAATCTAGCCAATTCATCATAATCTCCCAAGAGACCACACTTATTCCCAAAACAATTCCAAAGCTCCAAAGTTCCCTAAGGTTAAGGTAGACATGGTTTTTCACTTAGGGCTAGTGTATGAGCTTCAAGACAAAGAAATGGGGAAAGTAAAGGCTCAAAGGGGCTATCAATGGATCAAAACAGGGTAAGCTCATCTGGCTAGAGAGGCTCAACAACAAAATTGCCTTTATCACTTTCAAACACACATATCAATCAAGAATCATCAAAAAGAGTCAAGCCAAGGCATAAGTGCAAGCAATCAAGAGACATGTCACACACAAGAAAAATCATCAAATGACTCAAATCTCGCACAAGGTAATTCTGTCACAATCAGTTCAACCTCTCAAACATCATAATCATCTTTCCAAGCAAAGAAAAGCAAGGAATCCAACAATTTAGAGTATCAATGAAGTGAAGGAAAATTGACAACCTAAACAAATTCCAGAATTCACGAAAAACATGCAAAATTGTACACAAGACACAACAAACTACATAAAAACCGAAAGCTAAACAAAGAAACAACCTCCCCTAATAGACCACACTTAAACGACACAATGTCCTCAGTGTGTCACCATTAGCAGATCAACAATCAGCACAGGCAGCAGATATAGACAAAGTGCAATAAAAGTGAGGAGGGAAGGAGAAAAGAAACTCTCTGAGTCAGAGGGGAAGGTAGGTGGGGTGGACCAAAGACGCCTCCTCCACCACTGCATCCAACAAAGAAGGATTGCTAAGGAAAGACTTCAGTCTATGCTCGTTCACCTTGAAGCTTTTAGTTGTGGAAAGACTTTGAATCTCAACTTCACCATAAGGATAAACATTAGTCACAACAAAAGGTCCAATCCACTTTGATCTCAACTTACCACTCATGAGGCCTAGCCTGTAGTTATACAGTAAAACCTATTGGCCAACCTCGAAGTCCTTTCTAACAATAGAACTATCATGGAACCTCTTTGTCTTCTCCTTGTAGAACTTCGAGTTCTCATAGGCCTCCAATCGGATCTCATCCAATTCATTTAGTTGCAACTTCCTTTCCTCTCCAACTTGGTCAATGGAGAAGTTGCAAGTCTTCAAGGCCCAGTATGCCCGATGCTCAATCTTAACTGGTAGATGACATGCTTTTCCGAAGACAACCCGATAAGGAGACATCTCTATGGGTGCTTTGTAAGTAGTCCTGTGAGCCCAAAGAGCATTGTCCAACCTATTACTCCAATCTTTTCTGTTGGGCTGGACAATCTTCTCCAAGATCCTCTTAATCTCCCTGTTAGAGATCTCAGCTTGCCCATTTGTTTGGGGGTGGTATGGTGTAGAAACTCTATGCGTCACTGTTAACGGATTGGCAAGCGTACCAAATCGTATCAAG
>NC_028359.1:15227121-15247236 GCF_000741045.1 Vigna radiata var. radiata | reverse complement strand
AAGAGAGTATCAAAAGATTACATTGTTTCCCCCAACAATAATAGGGTTTACTTCACAATTGTCATGGTGAACCTAGATGAAAAATGGATAAAGAATGGAAAAGCAAACCCTAGATAAGAAGAAATGGAGCCTAAGCATCGAAGAGATCCTCTCCAGAGAGTGAAATTAGGTCTGACCGCCCCCTTCTGTCAAAAGAATACATCTAAACTCGCACTAGGGCTATTTATAAGTGAGGAGCGCACAGAAAACAGGCCCAAGCCCAACAGAAAACCGCCCGGCGGCAGGTGTCTACCGCCCGGCGGTTTGCCTCTAATCGCAAATCCGCCCAGCTCCCACGCCAGGTGCCTTCTCCTCGCCTTGGACCGCCCAGCAGTGTAATTTGCCGCCGGGCGGTACGTCGACTCTTCATTTCTTCATTTTTCTTTCTTTTTCTTGAGTCTATGACCTTCATCTTCAACTCCATTCTTTACTTTCTCAAAAATGCTACAAAACAATGCAAAACAAGCATAATATCGCTAAAAATAGCTTTTTACTCTCTACAGACTCATTTATTGAGTTTTGCTTGATTCTAAGCTCATTCTAAGCAGTAAAGGGAGTAATTTGGTCTAAAATGACCTATGAAAATAAATGTTTTTCAACCTTCATCAATCACCCCATATTTCTTGAGCAAAGCCTGCATGGATCTGTTGCAAAAATGGGTTCCCTGATCACTAACAATTGCTTTAGGCACTCCAAACCTGCAACATAGGTGAGATCTAACAAAATCTACAACAACCCGAACATCACTAGTCCTGGTGGCTCTAGCTTCCACCCATTTTGAACCATAATTCAAAGCAAGGAAAATATAAGAGAAACCAAAAGAAACAGGAAAAGGTCCCATAAAATCTATGCCCCAGACATCAAACAACTCACAGAACAACATAGGCTATTGAGGCATCTCTTGTCTCCGTGAAATTGATCCTCCTACTCTCTGATAAGACTCACAGGTGCTGCAAATCCTCTCTGCATCCTTGAAGATGGAAGGCCAATAGAAACCACAGTCAAGCACCCTGCGAGCTGTTCTCTGAACCCCCAGATGACCACCAGGTGAGGAGGCATGGGAAAACTGCAAGACCGAGTCAATCTCATGGTCCAGAATGCATCTCCGAGTAACCTGGTCACTGTAAAGCTTCCACAGATATGGGTCATCCCAGATATAATGCTTAGCATCACTCTTAATTTTGTCATTTTGAGCACGGGATGCTAAGGGAGGAAAAACATAAGCAACCAAATAATTTACAATATGTGCAAACCAAGGAGTAGGGTGAGAATATGAAATCATCAACAAACTCTCATCAGGAAAGTCATCCTAGATGGGCAAAACATCAGCTTCTTTCTCGGCTCTCTCAATCCTGCTGAGGTTGTTTGCAACCAAATTTTGTACTTCACTCCGGTCTCTGATTTGCAATTCAAACTCTTGGAGTAGTAGCATCCACCTGATCCATCTTGGCTTTGACTCAGCCTTTTTCAATAGAAACTTCAGAGCTGCATGCTCAGTATACACAATAGCAGGTGATCCAAGCAAATATGACCTAAACTTATCAAGGGCAAAAACAATTGCCGACAACTCTTTTTCAGTTGTGGTATAATTTGATTGGGCAGCATCCAAAGTGCGTGAAGCATAATAGATCACTCTCGACAACTTGTCAATCTTCTGTGTCAAGACAGCCCCAATGCATAGTTAGACGCATCACACATGAGCTCAAATGGGGCTATCCAATCAGGTGCCTGAATGATCGGAGTGGTGGTCAAAGCTTCCTTCAGGAAATCAAACGCCTGCTTGCATCTGTCATTAAAATCAAAGTCAATCTCCTTCTGTAACAGTCTGGACAAGGGAATCGCCTTCTTGCTGAAATCTTTGATGAAGTGCTTGTAGAAACCTGCATGTCCAAGAAAAGATCGCACCTCTCGCACGCAAGAAGGGTAAGGCAACTGTGAAATCACAAACATCTTAGTAGGGTCTACCTCTATTCCCTTTTCAAAAATGATATGCCCTAGAACCAAACCTCGTTCAACCATGAAGTGACATTTCTCAAAATTGAGAACAAGGTTTGTTTCTATGCATCTTTTCAACACTTTTTCCAGACTATCTAAACATGCATCATAAGAGGATCCATACACAGTGAAATCATCCATAAACACCTCTATGCAACTCTCAAGGAAGTCGCTGAAAATCCTAAGCATGCACCGTTGGAAGGTACCAGGGGTGTTGCATAAGCCAAAGGGTATCCTCCTATAAGCAAAGGTGCCAAAGGGGCAGGTGAATGTGGTTTTTTCTTGCTCCTTAGGAGCAATATTGATTTGGAAATAACCAGAAAAACCATCAAGAAAGCAGTAGTGAGATTTATCTGCCAGACGCTCCAGCATCTGATCAATGAATGACATGGGAAGTGATCTTTCCTGGTTGCTTGGTTGAGCCTCCTATAGTCAATGCAAACTCTCCAGCTGTTATGCACTCTTGTGGGGATAAGCTCATCCCTCTCATTATTCACCACAGTGAGGCCAGTATTCTTGGGCACAACATGGATGGGTCTCACTCACTGACTGTCTAAAATAGGGTAGATGATCCCAGCTTGCAAAAGCTTGGTCACCTCCTTCTTAATGACGTCCATGATCACGGGGTTTTGCCTTCTCTGTGGCTGTCTAACTGGCTTTGCCCAATCCTCCAAAAGAATTCTATGCATGCATGTGGATGGGCTAATACCAGGTATGTCAGCCAAACTCCAACCAATGGACTTCTTGTGCTTTCTCAACACACCAAGCAACTTCTCCTCTTGAACAGAATCAAGGGAGGTAGAAATGATCACCAGTTTCTTCTCATCATCCTCCAAGTACACGTACTTGAGGTTATGTGGGAGCTGTTTCAGCTCAAGAGTGGGTTCCTGCAAGTCAGATTCAAGTGTACTTCCTGCAACCTGGTTAATGCATTCTGACTCTAAAGAGTGTACAGGTAAAGGCAGGACACCCATCTCATCACAATCCAAATCAATGTCCATCACAAATATGTCAACAACATCATCAATATCATGCATAGCATCAATATCCTAGACATCACAATCCTCATCAAAATCCACTACATTATCAACATCATTCTCAAATCCCGATTCAATGCATGGATGTAAAGAAGATAGAAAAGAATGCTTCTTCTCATGCAAAGAGTGAAAGTCATCAACAACATACTCATCAATAATGTCATCCAACATGTCAATCTTAAAAATAGAATGGTCTTCAGCTGGAAATTTCATGGCATCAAGGATATTAAAATGAACAACAATATTAGCAAATTCCATAGACAAAGTTCCAGCATACACATCAATCTTAATTTGGGCAGTTTTCAAGAATGGCCTGCCTAAGATAATGGGAGCGGATCCATGAGAGAATCCCTCCTCCATCTCCAAAGCATAAAAGTCAGCAGGAAAAATCAATTCACCAACCCTAACCAAGACATCCTCTATGAAACCTGTTGGGTGGGTAACACTCATATTGGCCAACTGAATGACCACACTCGTGGTTTGCAAAGGACCAAGAGACAAAGATGTATATATGGACAAAGGCACAACATTAATAGAAGCACCTAAATCAAGCATGGCATTCTCAAATTTATTGTTTCCAATCACACAAGGAATGCAAAATATACCTGGGTCCTTGCACTTTTCAAGAATGTGCGGGACCGACTTACCAATAAGCGCAGATACATTCCTTCCCATGTTGATCCGTTCATTGCCCTTCATCTTCCTCTTGTGTGTGCATAGCTCCTTCAAGAATTTTGCATACTTCGGAATCTATTTGATTGCATCAAATAGAGGTATGTTCACCTCTACCTTCCTGAAGGTCTCCAATATTTCCTTATCCACCTCTTCCATCTTTTGGCTAGGAAGTGCCCTTGAAGGGAAGGGAAGGGAAGAGGGATAGGCCGATCATACAAAGGAGAAAATGCACTGGTGGTAATGGTGGGAGAAGGAGAAGGTCCACCTGGAGGAGAAAAAGAACCACCGGGAGAGGAAGAAGAACCACCCACCTCAAATGCCCTGCTTGGACCGTCTAGGTCCTTATTCTTGTGACCAGTAGCAGGTGTGGGTGTAGGTGGAGAAGTAGGCTCTGAAGGCACAACAGTCTACCTCCCTGATCTGAGGGTTATTGCACTCACATTCTTCGGATTTTGTACAGTCTGGGATGGTAACTTATCAGAATTCTGAGACTAAGCCTGGTTAAGCTGAGTAGCCATCTGACCCATCTGGTTAGTGAGACTCTGTATGGAAGCTCTAGTCTCCTGCTGAAACTGCAGGTTCTGCATAGTCATCTGTCTCACTAACTCTTCCAATGAAGGCTTAGAAGAAGTAGATGGTTGGGCAGCTGGTTGAGCAGGTGCCTCTTGCTGCTGCTGTTGTTGCTGCCTCTGATTTTGTTGCATAGGTGGAGGCACATATCTGTTAGGTCCTCCAGCATTCTGGAAAGGTGGCGCCTGCTACTGATGCTGTGGTGCATTGTCGCATCTAAGATTAGGGTGATTCCTCCACCCTGGGTTGTACCTGTTGCTGGACAAGTCATAATTCTGCTGTTGTGGCTGCCTATTGTTGTAGATGTTAGTAGCATAAGCCTAAGGCGCATCATGAGCAACAGAGTGCTGCAAGGTAGGACAGGCATTTGTGTAGTGGTCATTGGAAGGACAAATAGCACATAGTCGTGCAACAGATGCAGATGAAGCTGCAGGTCTCTGGTTGGTTGTCAACTGTGTCACCAACTTCGCAAGAGAGTCAATCTTGCCTTCGAACTTGCTTCCAACAGTTGATAAAGACTAGGCAACAACATCATGTACACCCCTCATCACAATGGCATCACTCCTGGCGCTAAACTGCTGGGAGTTGGAGGTCATCTTCTCAATCAATTGCCTGGCCTCAACAGGCGTGATGTCTCCAAGAGCTCCACCACTGGCAGCATCAATCATACCCCTATCCATGTTATTCAAACCCTCATAGAAATACTGGAGAAGGAGTTGGTCAAGTATCTGATGATGAGGACAGCTTGCACAAAGTGTCTTGAATCTCTCCCAATACTCATATAAGCTCTCTCCACCAAGCTNCCTAATCCCAGATATGTCTTTTCTGATAGCTGTGGTCCGGGATGTTGGGAAAAATTTCTCCAAGAACAACCTCTCCAAATCATCCCAGCTAGTGATAGATCTAGGTGCCAAACCGTACAACCAATCCTTAGCAGCACTTTCCAATGAATGAGGGAATGCCTTCAAGAAGATGTGATCTTCAGGAACATCATGCGGTTTCATAGTAGAACAAACAATATGGAATTCCTTCAGATGCTTATGTGGACTCTCACCTGCAAGGCCATGAAACTTGGGCAACAAATGGATTAGTCCAGTCTTGAGAACAAATGGAACGTCCTCATCAGGATATTGGATGCACAACCTTTCAATATCGAAATCAGGTGCAACCATCTCCCTAAAAGTCCTCTCACGAGGTGGAGGTTGTGCCATATTGTTCTCAGTGTGAAAAATAATAGAATCAGAATCAGAATTAGATGCAACAGATGCAGTATGCACAAAGTACTCAACAGTGGATTCAGATTCAGCAGTGGGATACACAGTATCTAATGGAACAGACTCAAAAACAGACTCTAAAGACAAATTCCGAGAATGCCTAACTAACCTATGAAAAGTCCTATCAATCTCAGGATCAAAGGGTGGTATGAATCCAGGATTTCATCTAGCATTCACTAAGTCACAACACCCTATAATCATGAAACAATAGCACAAAAATTTCGAACCACAGAAAACAACAAAAGATAGCAAAACGACACTATCACAAACACAACACAACACAAGTCACACAACATAGACACACGACGTAAAACTGAACCGTTGGTCCCCGGCAACGGCGCCAAAATTTGATGGGTGTCGCACCCCATGCAAATTTAATGAGCATAAAGAATGCAGTATAGACTAGGAAGTGACTCCTAGGTCGTCTCTCAAGGACCAAATGTGGTTCAGGAATTAGGTCTAACATGTAGTGGGGAGGGGGGGGGGGGTTTGTGAAAGGATTGTGAGTGCGGATAAACTAAATTAAAACACGGATGCAACAGAAATGTAAAAAAAGGAATTGTAAACACAGATGTAAAAATGGAATCAAATGTAGAATGAAAATGGTTGGTCATTAACTCAAGCACTATGCTTCCAATCACAGAATAACGACAAGTACACACTACTCTAATCCAAATCCAACATGAATCACCCAACTAAGCGAAGGCTAATTCGGTCTTCAGAATTTCAAACTAGGCGAATGCAATGCTCAAATCCAATCAGTCATGCACCCTACAGTCTAATCAAGTAAGCGAAGACTAAATACCGATTAGGCAACTAAGCGTATACCTAATCGCAAACACAGAACAGATTAAATATTGAGCGAAATCAGAGCAGCAGCATGGCAATTAAAGTGCAAGAGTCTCATGAATAAACTGCTCTAGCCTCTAATCCAGCATAGCTAACCAACTAACCGATGGTTAATCATGCTATCATAATCGCGAACTAAGCGAACGCAATACACCTATTCCATCTAATGTGTTCTATACAGATTGATCAACTAAGCGAAGATGCAATCACCAATTGGGCAACTAAGCATATACCCATTGCAAGAACACAATCAGATTTCACAGAATGCCCGGCAGAGCAGAATAAACACAAGTACAGTCCAAGAAATCTCAAAGAAGCAATGCAATACCACTAATGACCAACCCGACTAACTTAAACTAACATCACAATTAAATTATCACTACCAAAAATACTAAACAACATTAAAGTAAATGAAAATGTTAAACCTAACACTGTAATAGACAAATATCCAAACATAATTAAAGCTTTCAAAATGCAATGCTTGAACTAAAACATGAAATCACATTGCGGTGAGAATTAAAATAATTGTTAAGCTTAACCTAAGAAATGAAAGGCACATCTAACACTAAAAAGAAAAGAAATGCGTTAACAATAATAGAATGCATCTGCAGAAAAGTAATGATGAACATGGCAAAACCGAACAATGAAATAAATTTAATTAAAACACTAACAAGCCTTCATTTCCATTTAATAAAGAAGATTCAAAGCAAAGCCAAGTGAAGGTGGCTTGCTGCACCGTATGCTCTTCTCTCCCATCAAATCAGAATCACACGCTCTAAAAGTAAATCACCAAATGTTTGCCGCTTCAGCAAAAGAAAATATCACCGTCTTCTAAAAAAAATAATGAAAAAGCCCCTCCTATTATGCTTCAATCTGTGTGTGCATCTCCTTTTCACCATGAATCAACGTGTGTAATCTAAAATCCTCTTAGGGTGGCTTCCGCACCTCCATGAAAAATAAAGTTTCAATCTTCATGTGTGTGGCGGCTGTAGGGAATATGTCCCCAAAGAAAACAAAAACAAACGTGACGGCTACTCAATGGAGCAATCCCGAGACAACCTCGCTATACCCTACTGCCAGCGTGGCCTCCTCTCAAGCAGCTGCTGAATGGAGAATTAATGGGCTGCATCCAATGTGGAAGCTGCTGCTGGACCAACTGCTGGAGCGTGCACCTCCTTTCTCCAAGCACACACCTCTCTTCATTTACGGCTGCAGTTGGATTCTTCATTTTTTGGACGTGAGATAGGTTTTGGGCCGACCTGTTGCACTGTCTTTTATTTGTCCAAGAAAGTGGACGCGTGATGCTCTCTCCAAATGCTGTTGGATGCTGATGGGCTGACGTGCTGCACCTCCTCAAGCTGGACGTGGAGTGCTGCTAGGTCATGATCTTCAAAGGTGGGTCGCTGCTCCCATCATTGCTAGATTCTTCAATTCCAATTGCTGGCTACAACTTGTTGAACGTGATTAATTGATGCAGCCCGTGAGCATGCACCTCCTATGTAGATGGGCTTGTAGGATGCTTCTTCACGTGGCTGTGACTGTGAGCTCCTGGACCATGTGTGGGTTGGATACAATGGATCGTGGATAAAGAAAGTTGTTGGATGCGAGGCTGGCAGGAGTTTTCTTTTGTGCCAAACTTTGCTGGACTTTGCAAATTACTTCTGTGTTGCACTTTCTTTGTTGTGGGAGTAGTAGCTTTCTTAAACATGGCAGTTAGACTTTTCTTTAATCCAATTAATGTCTGCAGGCCGTGACCATTAGCACACCAGGCCATGATGTGTTGCTTCTTAAGCACGGGCCCCCTTGCTTTTAAAATTGCAATAAGCTACATTGCTTTTTATTTTCGGTGGCAGTTGGAGCGTGTGAAGGCTGTGAGGTTGATAACGGTTGAAACACAGTTATTTTCATATGTCAATTGAGACCAAATTACACCCTTTAAGACTTAGAATGAGCTTAGAATCAAGCAAAACACATAAATTGAGTCAGTTGAGAGTCAAAAGTTGTTTATAGCAATATTATGCTTGTTTTGCATTGTTTTGTAGGATTTTTTATGAAAGGGAAGAATGGGATTGAAGATGAAGGTCTTAGACTCAAGGAAAAGGAAGAAAAATGAAGAAAAGAAGAGTTTAGGAACCGCCCAACGCCAAAATCCATTCATCCATAGTCTTTTTCTCGTCAATTGAATCAACCGCATTTGCATGTTTATTTTGTATTTTTGCATTCCCACCAATTAATTTTCTTTACAAGTTTTACGATTTCAATTTGCACGAAGGATAAGGCTTCGGGTCTCTTGGGAAGAATGATATTGGGTTTTACCAATTATTTTACTTGAAACGATCTGGTACACTTGCCAGAGAGTCAACAGTATACGCTTAGTTGCCCAGTTGGTGTTGAGTCTTTGATTAGTTGATGAAATTGCATGGTGTAAATTGGATTTGATGTTAACATTGCGTCCGCTTAGTTCGCTTTTATGAAAACATAAATAGCCTTTGCTTAGTTGGTTAACTGTGTTGGATTAGAGGTTTGAGTCACTACTTTATTTTGTTGATCTGTGATAGGAAGCATTGTAATTAAGTTAATGACCAACCGTTTCCATTCTGTCTTTGAAACTGTTTTTACATCTATGTTTGCATTTCTATGTTAGAATATTTGTTTGCATTCGTAATTTAATTTTATTCATCTACATTCACCACAACATTTTCACAACCCCCCCTTCGTGTCTGACCTAATTCTCGAACCACATTTGGTCCTTGAGAGACGACTTAGGAGTCACTTCCTAGTCTATACTGCATTCTTTTATGCACATTAAATTTTGCATGGGGTGCGACAGCCCGTCAATGAGAGAGAAGAAAAAGAATGTTTGAGAGAAAAAGAGAAGGATGTAGAGGAAGAAAAAGAAGGGGTTGAGAGAGAAATGAAAAAAATTGAGAAAAGTCCTTTGTGCCTTAAGGAGTGTGTCAAGGAAAAAAAAGAGAGAGGGGAAGGATGAAAGCAGAAAGAAAGAATCATATGAAAAACTCCTTCCTCACCCAAAAAGGGATCATCGGAAGAAAAAGGATAAACAGTTTCAGCGTTTCATGGAAATCTTAAAGAAATTGGAGATTAAAGTTCCTATGATTAGGACACTGCAATAGGTTCCTGGTTATATTAAATTCCTAAAAAAATTCAACAAAAAGAAAAAATTATCTTGAACCCAGTTTCTGAATTTTTTATCTTTTATTTTGTTTTATTTTATTTGCTTTGATTTGATTTTATTTAATTTTATTTCCTTTTATTTTATTTTATTTTATTTTGTTTTGTTTTATTTTATTTTTTTATTTATTTTATTTATACTTATATTTATATTTTTTTTATTTTATTATTTGTGTGGTTCAGATTTGATTTTGGTTTTGTGTGTTTGAGTTTTTTTAGGTTATGCCCTGCTTTTGATGGTAGTACTGGTAGCGTCTACTGATGGATGTTGATGAAGAAGAGAAAGATTAACATCTACTGAAGGATGTTGATGAGAAAGATTTGCATCTACTGATGGATGCTGAAAGAGTTTGAGAAAGCATTTACTAATGGATGCTGCTATGGAAGAGAATGATGACTAGACATCTACTGATGGATGTTAGATGATTAGGCNTCTACTGATGGATGCCAATGAAGATGAGAAAGATTGGTGTCTACTGAGGGATACCAATGAAGACAAGAAAAATTAGCATCCACTGATGGATGCTATGTGATTAGACATCTACTGATGAATGTTACTAACAACATCTTCTGATGGATGCTATGATGATGAACTTATTGGGTCAAGCTAGTGACGTTAAAGAAGCGCTTGTTGGGAGGCAACCCAGTTCTCTGAACTCTTACTTTTAATTTTTATTTTTGTTTTTGGTTTTAATTTTGTTCAATTTTACTTTTTTTTTTGTGCTCTACTTGAATGAACTAAACTACTTTGATTCAACTGTGCCTGTTTTGTGTGATGGGTTTTGCTTTATTAGATTCTAGTGTTTGGTTGAGGTTGAGATGTTGCATGATGATAAATCCCAATTTGTGAGACAGGTGCTGGAGATAAAGTTTGATTGAGATACTGAGCAGGATGTTTTTCTGAATTTGAGAACTTGTGAGTTTACCTGTGTGAGTTTTGAGCTTCAGAGTTGTTTTTAAATAATTGTTATTACTTTGGAAGCATGAATGATTTTGCCCAAATTTTATGTGATTGAGCTACTTGCCTACAGGTTCCATATGATCAAGGCCATCTTTTGTTATCCCTTATTCTTTTGGCCTTTAAAATATTTTTGCCCACTGAAAATAGAACAATTTGTTCTAACCTTTGAACCTTGAGCCTTATGTCTTGAAATACCTTTTTGAAAGATCTTTACCTTGAGTTAAGTTGAGAAAATTTGATGAGGTACTGATAAAGGTTCAAGTTTGGGGTTATCAAGAAACAACCCACCTCTCTAGATGGTGAGCAATCAAAAGAAAAAGCAAGAAAAAGGAAAAAAGAAAAGAAAAAGTGAGAAAAATTCAAAGAGAAAAAGAAAAAGCTCACTGCAAGGGAAGGATGGGAAAAAGAAAAAGAGAGTTATTCTTGAAAGAGGAATTCACAAACGTCTCTCTTAACTCAAGGAACTTTGCTGACCAGAAAAACCAATTTCCTTTTTAGCCCAACCAAGTTACAAGCCATGAAAAGCCCTTATGATGACAACCTGCTTGTGAGTATGTTTGATTGTGGTTAAATAAAATGGAAAATTAATTTGTGTGACATTTTGATAAGAGAGAGAAACACCACACCATCCAAAACTTACGCCCAAGCCCAACATGAACCCCAATTCACGCTTAGGCGAGCTCCCTGCGACGCTTGAGCATGATTTCACGTGGATCGGGCCCTGATTTTGGTCTGATTTGATTCTTTCGGACCGGGCCGCACTTTGGGACACGACTGAAACTATTTAAAGGACCCTGGGGCTCTAGGTTTTGCATCCCTGGCAGAGTAGAGCATAGCAATACACTCTTAGCCAATTCTTAGTCTTACATTCTTTCTTTCTTCCATTGTTCATAGAGTTCTAGCATGTCTATGGGGAACTAATTTCCATTTGTTGTTGGCGAATGATGTAACCTAATAAACTCTCATGTATATGAATTGATTCTTAATTCTATATGCTTTTTCATTAATTGTTAGAGTAATTCATCTGTTTTATTCTTGCTTATACAATAGCATTATCTATGAGTTGCATGAGTGCCGGGAGGTTCCTTTCAATTCAGGTCCTTATTGAATTACTCCTAAGGGTTTATATTGCTCAGGGATGAGGGTATGAGTCTTAGTCGTCTTAACCTCTTGATCATCACATCTTTTTACCAGGAATGCAAGGAATTGTATGAATTGGTAATTAGGGACAGGCTTATTTACCGAGGGATCGGGTTTAAGTGTTTTAGGGAGGGACGTTGGCGTTAATGCATAAAGAAGAATTCTTATATACATGAGAGGGAACTCGGTGAAGTCTAACCCCAACAACATACTAACAATCTCATATCAATCAACCTCCATTCATCTCTGTGCTCTTTTGCCACTGATCAATTTTATTTTATTATTATTTTTGCAATACAAATCCATGATCTCTTTTATTTTCAGTCTCAATTAATCTTGTTTTCAGACAATTGTTCAGCGCCGAGAGTCCTCTGGGATACGATACTTGGTCTTACCATTTTATATTACTTGTGCGACTCGGTACACTTGCCGATTTTCCCCAACAGACACAGAGTGGACTACACTCATAATTCAGTCGACTAAAAATCGTGAAAATCATTTTTTAAACCAATCATTTAGACATTCAATCATCCAATCAACAAACAATCACTTTCCAAACATTCAATCAATTCATACATGATGCAGTAAGGTGATACAAGTTACAAGCTGTAGATACTCAAGATGGTTGATGTAGCCAATGTAGTTAATCCTTGAATACTCACTGCACTTGTTTGTAATCCTGTAAAACAGATTAAGTTTTGGTTGCAGGTACATATTTGAACTTGGGTCCTTGATTCTTAGTTGAGGTCAGATGTTCCTTAAGTATCACACATATAAAACTTTTGGAACTCCAACTTTTCTGTAGTAACAGTTTCTAACAGTATGACCAACACAATTACAATAAAAGCAAGCATGTTTAACAAGCACTACAAGAAAAATGCTATTTACATACGGATTATTACATACGGATTTTGATCTGTAGATAAAAACTGTTATATACGGATTTTATATACGGATGAGTTATATACGGATTTTTTCGTATATAATGGTAAAAATATTTACATACGAATTTTCCGTATATAAAATCTGTATATAGTAACATATTTCTTCTTACATACAAATATTACATACGGATTCTAAAATAAATAATTAAAAAAAATTAAAAAAACTAAACTTAAGACAAAACCTAAGAGTCAGACACTAAATTTCTCCTAGAGCTCTTTTCTTCCCTTTCATTGAACCCTTGTTCTTCCTTCTCATCGAGTTATTGTTCTCCAACCTTTCTTCTCTAGCCTTCCCGTCATCAAGGCTTTCTTTTCATCGAACCATTTTCTTCAAGTCTTTCCTCTCCCTGTCTGGAACCATCATCTTCATTCTCTGAACCATCATCTTCGTGTCTTGAACCCTAGGAGTCCCTGCCTCCAATCATGGCCCCCTGTCCCTGTGTGGTACCCTTGTTCAACGTCAACGAACCCTCGATTTCTCACAGTGGAGCCCTAGGACTCTTATTCTTGTACTCTGAGGTCAATGCCACCTTCTTTCGGTCTCGGTGAGTTTGTGGTGAGTCCATAATGTTCTTCCTTTAATGTATAACTTTCTTCGTGTGCTGTGTAATCCTTTAATGTTGCGGTGATTCACTGAGAAGAAGAAGTTTGGTTGTCTAGCCATCTCTCAGTGTTCGTTGTTGTAGATTTAATCATCTCTCAGTGTTCCTTGTTGTAGATTTGGTCAGAAGAAGAAGTTTGGTTATCTAACCTCCACCGTACACCTCTCTCTTGTTGGCTTTCCCTTGAAACCCTACCCTAAAATTGAAAAATCGGAAAACCCTAACTTGTTTGAATGAGGGATTGAATGAGAAATGGCGTCGAAGTTGAAAACGTGTTTTGTATGGTGGAACCTGAGTGGCTTCAACTATGTTAACCACTCTAAGGGAAATGGTAGGATAGTGCAAGTTTCATTTCAAGGTTCTTGCTAAATGCGACACCGAACCACTTTCAGGTACCAATGATTCGTAATCTTTTTCTATCTTTATTCATATTCTTATCGGTTTGAAACTCAATGTGAAGTTCTATTGTATTTATTAAGCAGTTTGCAGAATAAGAGGCAACGGATCAAGCCTTCCATTGAGGAAGTTCTCTGTCAAAATCAAGATGAGAAAGAAGATTTAGAGGTTTCATTCAATAACTAAGAAACTCCAAGAACTTGTTATCCAAACGAAAGAATTG
Source organism: Vigna radiata var. radiata (assembly GCF_000741045.1). NCBI lineage: Eukaryota > Viridiplantae > Streptophyta > Magnoliopsida > Fabales > Fabaceae > Vigna > Vigna radiata. Next base: position 15,233,339 of record NC_028359.1, on the reverse strand, counting down.
AAGCTTGATTGAGGGAATTTGAATAGGTTTGCTAAGAAGGGAGCCTTAATGTATTTGAATATCAATCACGATAAACATATATGGCCTACAAAGAACAGAGTGAACATGATGTTATTTCTGCATTTCTTGGTCTTTTATCTTCTGCAACAAGGTATTCACTTTTAATTGTAAATTACAATTTGAATATCTTTTACTGGTTGATGCATCTTTTAATTTATTATCTATAGTCCAAATTACATGTGATTCATATTGCAGCAGAGATGGCACCAGTACCTAAGGTGCACTNGTGTACCCTAATCCCTGTGTTTTATTCTTGTGAGTTGATTTTATGTTGTCCCTAGATTTTAATTATTACACCTACTGGAATCTTAAGGAGGCATGTCAGAAGCATCTTGATTTTCTTTAAAGAAAGGGAGTATTGGGTCTGAGTTCTATATAAAAATAAATTCTCAAATCTCCTTAAAATGTTGTCTCTTTAACTTTTTTATTTTGTTTCCTCTTTTGCCAATTGTTGAAATCTTTTTTCAAAATTTAGTGTTTGGTTAAGAATTTTTTGTAATCTTGTATTTTTCATGCTTATTTGGATTAAAAGTTGTTGCAATTGCTAGATCCTTGTTCTTTGAAAATGGTCTTCATTTACCATTGTTTCTGAACTTGTTGAGTTTCGTTTCCTGATTAGATGGAAGTGTATTTGGTCTTGATAGAAATCAAGAACCATCGCCAAATTGAGAATCTAAGAGAAAATAGAAGAAAAGTTAGTGAGATATCTCACTTAGACTTTTAACATAAGTTTCTAAGTACATGTCAACTGGCTGACAGTTGAGCAAACTATACTCCATCTTAATTACTATTGTCAAAGCAATTCAGCATGTATGATAGATACTATCCTATTGAACAAAATATTGCTTTTACAAGTTTGTACTTCTATAGATTATCTAGTATGAAATCAACTAGAAATAATGTCATCATCTATGCGGAAGTTCAGGTGAATTAAGCATACAATGGCCCTGTTCTTAAGTTTGTCTAGCATCTAGTGATGTTTAAATTAATTTATTTCATGAACAGGTTGGTGGGATGTTGTCAGTGGTCTAGGTAAAGCACTGCAAAAGAAAGGACACCTTGTTGAAATTGTGCTTCTCAAATATGATTGTATGCAATATGATCATGTATGCAACTTACGGGTATGCCATTTCATTAAGAAAATAATTGAACGTGCCGACACTATCATGGTAGGTTGTATCCTGCACTACTTGAAATAATTTTATTATTCATTCAGGCTTTGACCGTGCCTATAGAATCATACTTTGATCACCAATTATACAAAAATAAAATCTGGGTTGGCAGCATTTCAAGTATTCATTCTATTAGATATTTTCGTTTTAATTCATTGTCTTTTAGTCACTAATAGTATTGCATATTTGTTTCTTTGCTAGGCTCCTCTGTATTGGGAGATATTTGTACATAAAGGATTAAATTCAGCTAGGATATGCTTACATGCCACAACTTTGAGTATTAGGGGACTGCAACAGCTTCAGAGTTAGACTAATGGGTCTTGTTAGCGAGAATCTAAAAAAATCAGATAAAATCTGGGACAACTCAGCACATGATAGAGTTAATTCTAAGGTAAGATCATAAAATTATTACCAATCATATTATATATCTGCAGTAAATATAAGTAATAGATTTTCCTTTCATGATCAGGGTGGGATTGTTTTCTCAAACATTGTGACAATAGTTTCACCTCTTTCACGATCTTACCTTATAATTTCTTTCAATTTGATACGGGTGTTGTAAATCAAATGAGTTACTACAAAATTTCATTAAATTTTAACAGTGGTTATGATGATTAATTTAATTTTATAATATTTATATATAAATTGAACTACACTACAATCTAAATCAAATTGAATTATTTTAAATTAGTTAAAATATCTTAATTATTTGTTGTTATTAATAAATATTTTATTTTAAATATATTTTCAATGTAATAAATATTTTATTTTAAATATATTTTCAATGTAATAAGTTATATTTTAGTTTAATAAATTTTACTTTTATGTAATTGAATTTTAAAATTAAATTAAAAAGATTATTTTTTAACAATTCAATTTTTGAACACAATACAGCTTTTTAACAACAGTATTTGTAAGACCTATATTTCACTAAAATGCAAACCATTATCTCTCTCAACTTATTCTTACGCTTGATATTGTAATATTACTTAATTTATATACACACTAACTTATAGTATTTTATATATTATTGCTTTTACATGATTTTACTTCCTTTTATTGTCGTGTAAATTATTTTTGGACCATTTTACCGCTCCTAACATTAATAACCTTTAACTTGAATCAATCATTCAGTGGTGTCATAGATATATAAATAACCAGCATATTGGGTGTTAGAAAAATTCAACTTTAATCACATTATGTGATCCTAACTTAGCTCATTGAATATTGTTGCATATAACATCAGCAAGAAAGGCAGGGACATTGCTATTGTCATACTTGATATTCACGGAGTGGACTTTTACTCATTGCTATGGGAGTCACATTGAAGATGTTGCCAGATAGCAAATTCAGCAACAACAATAGGGGGAACTCAGAGAAAAATCCACTAGAGATGAAGAGTTGGGGAATCTGCCAAATTCTGCAGGGGGAAAATGATGAAAGGAGGCCTTTGGTATAGCTTATTGTCTTCTAAATGAAAGTATTTTTTTTAAGTTATTATTTTTAAATTCACAATTTCTTTGTTATTTTCATGTCATGTGAAAGGAAAAATAAAATAATTTTATGTATACAGGATAATTTCTTTGTTATTGTAAGTTTGTTAGTCTTTTGATACATGATAAGATATATACATGATATTGCCACCATTTTATTTGTGCTAAACATTTATACCTGTCATGATATTTCATATAAGAATTATTAGTTTTGACCAATCGAATAATGTAGATATCTACTTTCCTTCTTTGAGATAATTAGATAGTAGCATTCAAGTAAGTTATAAGATAACAATATATAGTATGTTAGGAACATTAGGATGCAAATATGTATTAATTTGGCAATTCTGTGTAAGTTTTATCAAATGTATAAAACTTCTAGTTATTGGATGCAGATATGGAATTATTTAATTTTTTTTTGTAAAGCTATAGAATTATATACGGATTTTTCCGTATGTAATCATATATGAATTTACATACGGATTTTTGCGTATATAATTATATACGGATATTATATACGGATTTTTTCGTATATAATTATATACGGATATTACACACAGATTATCCATATGTAATTTACATACGGATTATCCGTATGTAAATTACATACGGATAATCCGTATGTAAATTACATACGGATAATTCGTATATAACCTTACCTACGCCTTTATTACATACAGATTTTTGGCCGTATGTAATCCGTATATAATATCATTTTATATACGGATTTTGGCCGTATATAACAACGATTTTTCTTGTAGTGAAGTTCGCTTAAATCTGAAAATTTTCTTGTATTAGACCTATTAGAGTTAGCTTTAAAACCAATGCCTTGTCTATTAATAGCACTACCAGTAGACTTTAGTACAACATTCAAATTATCTCTACCCTTTGTAAATTTGGCTAGCATGCTAGTCAAGTAATCTATTTGTTTGACATGAGTAGGACATTTATCACACGCTTTCTCTACTCTCAATTTTAATCTCTTTAGCAGACATTAAGGCTTCATCTAATTCTCTTTGTAATGTTTCATAATCCTTCTTATCAGAGTTTAGTCGATTAACCTTGTACTGGAGTCGCATAGCTTCAGCATGAATCTCTTTGAACGCATCCAGCAACAGGTCATACTTGACTTCAATCGGTTCTTGTTCAAACTCTGTGTCACTGTCATAGTCAGTCAATGATGCACCAGCCATGTAACACATGTTAGACTCCTCTTCCTTATCATGATATTCATCACTTGAAGAATCCAAATCACTGTTATCCCAAGCAATGTAAGCTCCTTTTTGCTTCTTTCTTTTCTCTTGAGGAAATCTTTTGTTGACTTTCTGCTTCAGCTTTAGGTCTGGACAATCTGGTTTGATGTGTCCTTCTTTTTCACATTCATAGCATTGTACAACACTAAACCTAAAAGCTTTCTTGGCTTTGCTTTGACCTGCATGGTTAGTAAGTTGACTATCATTTTTCATAAGTCGACTAAATTTTCTTACCACCATGGTCATCAATTCTTTGTCGTTCATCTCTGCTTATTTCCTTCAGAGCAATGGACTTCTATTCTTCAATCTCCTTTTCGTCCTTTAACCTACCAAGTTCTAACTCATGTTCTATTAACTTTCCGAACAAGGTAGCCATATTCATGCTTGTAAGATCTTTGGACTCAGAGATTACAGTGACTTTGGGTTGCTAGCTTCTGTTTAGACTTTTCAAAATCTTGATATTGATCTCTTCTTTGTCGAATACTTTGCCAAGAGCCATAAGGTGATTTACAATGTGTGTGAACCTTTTCTGGACGCCTTAGAATGTTTCACCAGCTTTCATTCTGAACAGTTCATACCCCTGAATCAAAGAATTCTTCCTTGCTCTCTTGACTTCCTCAGTGCCTTCATGTGTGACTTCCAAGACATCCAACATCTCCTTGGCGGATTTACATTGAGATATCCTGAAAAGTTCATCAATAGTTAGTGCAGAGGTAATGATGTTTCTAGCTTTGACATCATGTTGTGCTTTTATATATTCATCTTGAGACTACTCAAAATATTTTTTCAAAACAATTTTTCATTCTATCTCATATTCTACTTATCTGCTTGATATTTTTCTGTTTTGAATTAGATTGTGCAAACATTGTTGGTTATTAATCATGGTTGTCCATCATCAAAAAAGGGGGAGATTGTTGAGATTGTTGACAACAAATTTTCTATATCAATCTAGTTTTTTATGATGACAACACATTGCTTAATAACATGCATATGTAGTTTGCTGTGTTTACATGTTCGTATGCATTTTAACTGTTATATCTGTTGAACAAGTTTGAAATGTGTTACACGTTCCTATGCTGATTGTTTGATATATATCTGGAACGTGTTTATATGCTTTATTTGTTATGTTCTTTGCATCATTTAAAATGTTTTACTACACATGTTTTAAAGCAATAAAACACAAGCACTTTTATGAACTTTTAACAATGTGACAAAGTTGTAATACAGTCGATTACATAGTAAATGGGTTCGATTATGCTAAAGTCTTTGTCTAGATTTTGAGGATCAGTGCTGTGTGTAATTTTGAGAAGAAAAGAACTTCAAAATTTTTTACATGGTTGATGTCGACTATGTAGTTTACATATTCGACTGTATTTGTTGTTTGATTTCACTCAATAGGCTATATTTTTAAAAGATAGTTGAGCATTGATGACTTGGTCAACTGTATTGAATGTGCTCTGTTATTTGTTGACCATAGACTACTAAGTTGACTGAACTATTATAATTGTTATAATATAGTCGAATGAATTAGTAGCACATTCAACTGAGAATTTGAGTGATTAACAAAAATCTATAAATAGACTAAACATGGGTTTCTTCTAGGACTTTTGAAAAACTGAAAATTTCATTTATGTTTCAGATTTCTCTTAGCTCTAAGAATTCTCCAAGAAGATGGTGGTGATCTTTCTTGAATGAGATTCATTGGGGAGACATGTTGATCATTACCTGCAGAAGTAAGGTGCTTCTGTTTGATCGATTTGAAGGCTTGGCATCCTGTGAAGACTGCTGGAATTGTACCTGTTATGATACAAGGGGATAGTGCACTTTGAGGATTGTTCAAAGTGGTGTTGTAGATTTCAGAAGAGGGGATTCTTGCTGCAATTCTGGTTTTGTTGTGCAACTATATTTTGGTTTTGTGTTAAGAGGATATTTATATTTTTTACGTTGAGGTCTTCTATAAATTCCTTGTTGTAAAAACCGCAACCATTATAGTGCATTTGCTTCCGGGTGGAAGGATACTGGATGTAGGCATTGTTGGCCGAACCAATATAAAAACTTGTGTTTGAATTTCTCTATCCCTTATCTTTTACATTCTAGTCGACTCTATTTCTAACGCAGTCTACTACATTTTTTTCGCTGCATACATTTTCTAATTGCTTGCATTTCAAGAAACTTGAAAAAGCTTTATACTTTGGTTGCAATATTGCGAAAATAACATATTTTTGAAACATCACCAATTC
>NC_028359.1:15210176-15225806 GCF_000741045.1 Vigna radiata var. radiata | reverse complement strand
ACTTGGTTGAATGGAGCCTAAGCATCCAAGGAACCTCCTCCAAGGTGTGGAATAGCTCTGGATGTTTCTCTCTGCCAAAAGAATCCTCTTCTAATTCGCACTGGGCCTATATATAAGCCCAAAAAGATAACAGATAGATTAGAGAAAGATTTACAGAATCTAGCTAAAAAAACGGACAACCGCCCAGACACCTAAATTCACTGCTCAGCGGTTTGCCTCTTGCCGCTTTGACCACTCAACGGTCAGTTTTGCCGCTGAGCGGTTTCCCTCTAATCGCTTTGAGCGCTCAGCGGACCATTCTGGCGCTCAGCGGCTTGTTTGACCCTTCTTTTCATCATTTTTCTCCTTCTTTCATGGGTCTAAGTCCACCTTACTTCACTTTCATCTTTAATTCATCTAAAAACCCTGCAAAACAATGCAAAACAAGCATAATATCGCTAAAACCAACTTTTGACTCTCAAGAGACTCAACTAAGTGTTTTACTTGATTTAAAGCTCAATTTAAGCCACAGAGGGTAGGTTTTACTATCAAATTTAAGTATGAAAATAACGGTTTTTAGACCGTTATCACAACCCCAAACTTAGAACTTTGCTTGTCCTCCAGCAAAAAAGACAAAACTTGGCTTTCCACTTTTTCATCAAATAATTCATACTTTTCAAAACTCCTTTTTCCTCATGACAAGTTATTATACAATTCAAATTTTAGTGGAATCAGAGATGCATACATGCTTTCAATCCAGCCTAATTCACATATTCAATCTTTTTCCAACAGATGTTTCATTCATGAATGATTAATAAACTAAACAGAGATGTAAACATGGATTCAACAATTCTCACCAAGCAAGTGTTTCACTCAATCACTTAAGTGTTTAAGTAGGTCACTCTACTCTCTACTATTCATATGTCACATAAAACAATATTGTCATTCATCTCAAACAACTTTTTCCAAGGCTTGTATTGTGGCTGGGCTTTCAAAAAAATTGGTTTTTCTAGAATACAAAATCCTTGAGTTAAGAGAGTTTAAATCATTATTCAAAGTTCAAGCACACTCTCCTTTTAAGCAATCTCACCCATTCCCAACTTTTTCCCTTTTTCCTTTTACATTTTTCATTGAGTTCACTTTACATGCTTTTCTCTTTTCTTCTTTTCTTTCCTTTCTCATGCATTTTTCTTTTTCATCTTTTGAACTCAATGCTTTTCTTTTTCTTTTGCCTTTCACTTTCCCATTCAACCCCAAACTTGAACCTTTTCAATACATATAATTATTCTCAACCCTAACTCAAGGTAAATCAATTCAAACAAGGGTTTTTATACTGTTTAAGGTCAAGGTTCAAAAAGGGTATATCATTTAAAATTCTTNGGGTGAAAATTTGGCTAAGTAAGGGCTTTCCAAACATGGCCTTGATCATATGACATACACATGCAATTCAATCAATTATCAAGATTAAGTCAATACCATTCATGATTCTCTGTAAACAGTGCATACAACAATAAACTCTGAAGATCAATACCTCCCATAATCAGGCTTTCTCACTTCTCACATGAATCCTGCTTAGCATCAAAATCACAATCATGAATCACTTACTCATCTGTTCACACAGTTAGTGAACCATCAATCTGGATATCAACATTCGCACATTCTCAATCATCATCCACAATCAATCATCAATAGTAAACAACTCATCATGCAATAAACTTGAACCATTATCCGAATAAGTGTACAAGCCAAGCATAGACTCAAACATAAATGTAACCTATACTACTAATTCAAAGTCCAAAGAAAAAGAAAAAGAAAAATCCCTGTCATATGCTGGCATCCATCAGTAGAAGCTCTCAGCACAAATCCTCATCTGAGTCATCATCATCCTCATCCTCCTGGGCATCCTCAAAGTCTTCATCTTCTTGGTCATCGTCCGGTCCTCCTGAGGTTCCAACTGCTCTGGACCCACTACCCTGTGCCTGTCCTCGAGGCCAAGCCATCATGCTACGAAACTCATCCATAGTCCACCTGTGCACTGGTGACTGGTCATAAAGTCCTATGATCAACTCGACAGTGGCCTCCTACCCTCTGCAAAGGGACTCCATCCTCGCCTCTATCATAAACATGTACATGTCTCTTATCTGGAATGGCTCAGGCTGCTGTGCCGGTGCATCTACAGGCTCATTCACCTGCTGTGCTGCTGCCCTCCTAAGACGTCTCCTAGGAACCGCTCCAGCTAGCTCGTCACCTCTACAAAAGTGATGAAGATAGGAGGCATCAATAACTCTCATCGGCCTCTCAAAGGGTGGAATTGAAGTGTCCACTCCTGCTTGCTGACATAAGCATGTAATCAGGGACGGATGTGCCAATGGTGTCCTACTGCTCACAGTGTTGGCGCAGCTCAAAATCTCACTGGTAATGATCTTACCAACGTTCACATCCATCTGCCTCAACATACAGTAGATAACCAAGATCCGATGTAAAGTGATGTCGGAAACATGAGAGCATGGCTGGATGTTGGCATGTGTAAATGTCATCCAGTATTTGGCTAGGGGAGTTAGATCTGCCCTAAGGATGTTCACCGGTGCTCCATTAGGGTTTTTGATGAGTCCATATTTTATTAACTGCACTTAGTTTATTGTACCGGACTTAATAGGGATTTGTGCTTAACTGTCCGGTATTTTCCCGTTTTTCCTAATTATGCTTAATCTGACCGAAAATTCTAATTTTAATTAATTTGAATTTTCTGAGCTAATTAATTGCATTTTTAATTGCAGGGAAAATATTGGAGACATATTTTTTGAGCATTAGGAAGGAGGCAAATAAATTAAAGACTCACATTTAGTCATTTCAATTTTAATTAAGTTGCAATTTAGTTTTCTAGAAACTTTAATTAGGATTTTGTGTATTGGGCGCTTTTTAGTGACAATTTTGGAAAAACTTAATTTTGTAGGACACATGGCACCACCTAGGGTTTACTTTTAGGGTGAACCCCACCCATTTTAGAGGGACACTTGGCCCTAGGGATTAGAACCCATGAGCCGTAATTTTTATGGGGTAGACTTGGCTGGAACATTTACCACCAGCCGCCACTTACTGCATAGGACTTTTAAATTTTTTTGGCATCTCTTTCTTACATTTTGAGAGCACTGGAATGTTGTTCACGGTTATGGGCATTGGTTAAAGGAATTAGCATTTTTCATTTCAATGTTTTTGTGCAAAGTCTGGAACGTGTCTTTTTTATAGTTTTCATTGAATGGAATTTTCACGGTGCTTTATGGAAACATTTTATTGTTTTCTTTGCTTGAATGAAAAGTGGCAATGTTGACATTTTTTTTTGGAGAATGGATGAAAGAAAAATCACTCTATCTTTTCTCAATTATTGAATGCTGGTTTTAATTTTAGAATAAGGCTTTGCTTCATTTTGTTTTTAAGGAAAGGGCTGGAACGGTGCTTAGCTATTTCAGTCGCCACTCGCACTTGATTTTGAATTTACGCTGGAAAATGTTTCTTAAGTAGGAGCTCTCACTCTCTCGGCAAAAAATTCTGCAGCTGCTGCCATTGTATTTTTTATTTTTGCTGGTGGAACGTTGGGAGGAGGGATTCATTCTAGGCAGATGCAATTTGGCTAGTCAGAGAAGATTTCTTTGGGAGCATCATCTTTCATTTAAAAAATCATTTTTGGTCATTCAACATGAAGGGTTACGGCTAGAGGCAATTGTATTTTCTTTATTCCAGTACTTCAAGTCTATTCATAAGCACATTTCTCTTCTTTCTTTTAAAAAACAACGGTGACATATTGGGATGTTGAATTTTTAAAAAGCACATTTCTCTTCTGTCTTTGCTGGAACGTTTTTGGACATAGCATATTTCCCTTTGAACTTTTATTCTCGGTGACTTGGTTAAATGAAAAAAGGGAAAGGATGGACGTGATATGGTGATTGACGTTGATACCTTGTTGCTGCAATGTTATTTTATTTTTTTTATTTCACAAAGTTAATTGCCATTTGGCCGAGAAGAAGTGTGCACATGGTAGAAAATCACATTTTCCTTTCCTAGTATAATGAGCTACGGGTCCTTGTATTTTGCACTCAACCAGCCACCATTTCATTTTAATTAATTGCTTGAAGATGTTGACATTTAAATGTTCCTTTTCTTGAAGCATGGTTACTTTAGTTTTAGCATTGCATTTACTCATTTGCATTTATGATATTATCACTGTAGGCTAGTTTTCTTTTTATTTATTATTCACCAAGCTCATGTTTCTATGCTTCCTATGTCTTAGTTGGAATGTGGGCATTTTTAAATGTAGCTAGGTTATTTTCTTTAATTACTTATGTTTTTGTTGTTGTTTTATTTAATTTTGATATTCACTTTAATGATGCTTATTATGTTCAGTGGTGATAATTTTATTGTCATGTTAGTTTAAATTAGTCGGGTTGGTCATTAGCGATATTATATCACTTCCTTGAGATTTCTTGGACTATTCTTGTGTTTATTCTGCTCGGCCTGGCATTCTATGAAATCTGATTGTGTTCTTGAAATGGGTATACGCCTAGTTACCCAATTGGTGATTGTATCTTCGCTTAGTTGATCGATCTATATAGAACACATAGGATGGAATGGGTGTATTGTGTTCGCTTAGTTCGCGATTATGATGGCATGATTAACCTTCGCTTAGTCGGTTAGCTGTGCTGGATTGGAGGTTAGAGTAGCCCCATTGTTGTGTTAATCTGTGATTGGAAGCATAGTAATTGAGTTAATGACCGACCATTTTTATTCTATGTTTGCATATTTGTTTCCATTTTTATTTAAATTTTTGTCTGCATCCGTCTTTTAATTTGGTTCATCTGCGCCTAATTTCACTTCTTCTTCTTTTGCTTTCTTCTGAGTAATCTTTCCTTCTAGCACTTAATTTCAACCTTCAATTTTTCAAATATATGTTTTTCCCCTCTCAGATGCAATCATTAACATGTAATGCACTTAACACAGGATTAATAAACAGACAATCAACCGGGTTGCCTTCCAGGTAGCGCTTGTTTAACGTCACGAGCCTGACCCAAACCTGTTTAGCACTCTTCAGTAAGTGCTTATCCTTCCAACACCCTTCAGTAGGTGTACTTAAAAATTTAGCATCCCTTAGTAGATACTACCCAAAAAGTGTTCAAAGATTCAATAAAGTATATGTACAAAATCAATTACCCTAAAACTAAAAATGTTTATACAAAGTGGGATTTAGATATAATCAATTCATTCCATCCCGGTTGGGATCTTCATCAACCCAACTCATCAGTTGCTTTCTATCCACTCTCTTTATGGCTCTTGTGAAGGGTTTCCTGATTTCCAACTTGTCATCTTCTTGTTGACTCACTGGCAAGTGTATCAGATCGTTCAAGTAATATAATCAGTAATGCCTGATATCGTTCTTCCCAAGAGACTCGAAAGGCCTTATCGCTAGAGTGAATTGAGATCGTAAGACTTGTAGAGAAAAATTAATTGTTGTGGATGCAAAAACACAAAATAAACATGTAATGTTTTTGATTCAGTTGACAAAAAAAAGGCTATGGATGAATGGAGTTGTTGGGGGTTGACAATTTCATCTTATCCGCTCCCTCTTATCTACTCCTCTTGTTTAATGTGCTTGATTAACTAATTGTTATGCAAACTTTCTTGGCCTACCCTTAACCCGATCCCTCGACGAAAAGAGCCTATTATTAATTACCGGCTTGCTATCCCCAGCCTCCCTTAGCAACTAGCAACGCATTACCGAACAGAAGCAAAAACAATTGGTCGTCCTACCTCCCTATCCCTAGGTGGTATTTCATTAATCAAGGAATTTCTCACCAGTTCATGACAGTATTGTACGTTCCCGTATCAATAGAGACAAACAACAGTTATCGAATGAGTTAAACGATAAAAGCTTTAAGCGTAGATGAGAACCCAACAATTGATAATCAAAGCATATGACAATCATATAAATAAACAAGAGTTTCAATACAAGAGAGTTTCAAAAGATTACATTGTTTCCCCCAACAACAAAAGGGTTTAGTTCACCATTGTCATGGTGAACTTAGATGAAAATAATGGAAGAGCAAACCCTAGATAGGATGAAAAGTAGCCTAAGCATCCAAGAGATCTTCTCCAAGGAGTGAAAATTAGGTCTGGCCGCCCTCTTTTGTCAAAAGAATGAGAATGAAATCGCAATAGGGCTATTTATAGCTGAGGAGCGTCATAGAAAACAAGCCCAAGCCCAGCAGACAACCGCCCGGCGTCACACTTATGCTGCCCGGCGGTTTGCCCATAATCGCGCCACCGCCCGGCCCCAAGGTTCCACCGCCCGGCGGTTTGCCTCTAATCGCAAATCCACCCAGCGTCCACGCCAGATGCCTCCTCCTCACATTGGACCGTCCAACGATGAATTTTGCCGCTGGGCGGTTCCTAGACTCTTCTTTTCTTCAGTTTTCTTCCTCTGTCTTGAGTCTAAGACCTTCATCTTCAACCCCAATCTTCACTTTCATCAAAATCACTGCAAAACAATGCAAAACAAGCATAATATCGCTAAAAACAACTTTTGACTCTCAACTGACTCATTTATTGGGTTTTACTTGATTCTAACCTCACTCTAAGTCTTAAAGGGTGTAATTTGGTCTAAAATGGCATATGAAAATAATTGATTTTCAACCGTTATCACAACCCCAAATTTAGAACTTTGCTTGTCCTCAAGCAAACAAAACAAAATAGCAAACAAAACAAAGTTTGGCTTTCTACTATTTCATCCAATGGTTCAACATTCCTAAAGTACATGACAAGAACTACTCAACTTCAGATCTTCAGTGAAATCAAATCAAGATGCATGCACGCTTCCAATTCAATTCAGTTCACAAGTTACTCAACAGATGTTACACATTCTGAATGACCAATCCACTAAGTAAAGATGTAATCATGAAATTTAGCAATTCTCACCACGCAAGTGTTTCAGTCAATCACTCAAGTGTTTAAGGTAACATTCCAACTCTCTATCATTCAAAAGTCACGTGAAATAAAATTGCCATTCATCTAAAACAATCAAAGTCCTTACATGCGAATGCCATCAAAAGGACTTTTTCACGGCTTGTAATGAGGTTGGGCTAACAAGAAGAATTGGTTTTTCTCTTTAATCTATATTAAATTAATACCAAACCAAATTAATGAACAATATGGAATATGTATTTCTCTTTAGTCTTTCATTTATCTAGAGAAAGAGCGCAACCAAACAGACACACAAACAAAAACACAAACACAATCTTACTCACACATAGACACAAAGAAACAAACACAACCAAACAAACACGCACAAACAAACAAAGAAACACACACAGACACACACACACATATATAAGTTACACACACAATTAATATCCACACAAGAACACACACTAACACAAACACAAAGAAACAAACACAACCAAACAAACACGCAAAAACAAACAAAGAAACACTCACGGACACGCACACACACAAACAGACATGCACACACACATATAAGTTACACACACAACTATTATCTCCAAGAGAACACACACCAATGCACACACATGTGTTCACCCACACGCATTTACTCACACATACACAAAGAAACAAACACAACCAATTAGACACGCACAAACAAACAAAGAAACACACACACACGGACACGTAGTCACAAACAGACATGCACACACACATAAGTTACACAAGCACACACATGCACATAAGCCACACAAGCACACACACCCACACAGAAGAACACATACTCACATATACAAACGCACATATTACACACACGAATAGACACATATCAAAGGTATGTACAAGACAAACAACACAGAAATTTATACAAAACAGAATTAAAAGAACACAAGAAATGAATATAACATAACTGAAAAACTAAACTAAACTACAAAGCTAAGAGAAAGAAAATTTGTTTCAATTTGCCATAGATCAAAGTTAATTCTTTTTATTTTTATGAAAAAAGAGCATATTATCTATCCTACTATTTACTATGCTAGTTAAAGTTATGTACATTACTAATAAAAATATATGACTACAATTAAAAGGAAATGAAAAGAATGAGCTTATCTGTTTTTCTCCATGCTCTGCCTAGGTATGCATTGTTTCCAAGGTTGTATTGAATTGCACTTTCTCAACTCTCCTTTTCAGCAACAATAGCTTTCCCTCTAGTACTGGCTTCTGCTGTGAAAATGAAAATAACAAAAGTTCCACATTTAACATCATTAAGACATGGCAAAGCAATTTAAACACGAATGGATATTTACACTATCTATGAACTAAATATTTAAAAACACAATCAGACCTTAGAAAAAAAAATTACCCCATATTCGAGTCCCCGGCAACGACGCCATTTGTTAAACTCGCTTTTAGTCGCATCAAAGCCAACAAACTCAGTTTCCCCACTAATGGGTCAACCAAGGATCAATCCAAGGACTCATTGAAATTAAGCTTAGAGTGTATGGTTAATTCTTGCTTTTATTCTATTATTTACTAACTACTAATTAATGCAAGGTGGGGAAATAAAAATTTAATGAAACTTAAAAAGAAAAGAATTGAAAGTAAAAGTCTGTTTATAAGAAGGAAAGAATAAGAACTAAAAGGAAAATAATATAAAATAGAAATCTAAACTTCCTAAAAGTAGAAACAGCAAAATGACCTATGCAATTAAAATGAATCTGAAACTAATGAATCTAAATATGCAAATTAAAGAAACTTAGTGCTCAACATATGAAAACAATGAACAAATGAATCTCCTAATTGTATGCCTATTCTAGAAATGTAACTGTAAATGCAAAGACTAGATCATCACAGAACAGAAAAGAGAATTGGTTAGAATAAAAAAAAAACTAGAATCAAATTCATATCAAATCAATGCACAGAGTGGTAGATCATCTATCAAGAAGACATCCTGGAAAAATAAGCCCATCACAGGTCTTAAAGTTCATTTCCAGAACTTAAAAGTCAATAATCATCAATCAGTTCATCAAATTCACAATGAATCTAAATCTAATTCACGCTTCTAATCAATATCAGAGACAGAAACTTACTAACACATATAATTTACTCTAAAACGTATAAAGTCCAAATTAAAAGGAACTGACCGAAACAAAAAAAAAAACAAAACAAAACAAAATTTTCTCTTTTTGAACTCACTCTGACTCAAGAAGACATCTCGGTCATACAGGCTCACTGTGGAGTCGTTTAATTCCAAAAAGGAATTGCAATGTGGAGAGTTCCAGAATTCAACACATTTTCAATGATGAACAAGAAACAAAATCGCACAAGAAACTGTAAACATTGACAAACAATAAACATAATAGAAGGATCAAACACTCAGCACATGGAAACATCAAGAAAGGAATTATTATTAACGAGAAACGAAAATACATGAAATGTACCTAACAGAAATCGCAATTGAAGCCACCGCGGGCTGTCACCATCGTGATGATTCGCTCCAAAAGGCAAGGAAAAACGAAACCCTCAACTACAAAATGTAAAACTGTGTATCTGAAGTAGTGTCTAAGAGTCTCCCTTCAAATCTATTTACAAAAGCCCTTTTTATAGGGTCGGAAACAAATGAAAAAAATTGAAAGAAACAAAAGGAAAGAGTGAAACTTGTTCTCGACGCTTCGGGCTTCACCTTGATCCAGCGGTCCTCTTTATTCTGCCTCCTCCTTGCTCTCTACTAGCCGTTTGATCATCCAGGTGACAGCACCGGTCAGCTCCTCCGGTCAGGGTTCTTCTTTCTCCACCATTTTTTTTAACACAAAAAATTTACAAAATATTTAAATCCAAAAAATCAATCTTTGTTAAACTAAACCTTTTCATTTTACGAAAAATGTCAAACAATCCTTTATAATTTATAAACAAACTCACAAACCTTTTTCTAGATAAAGAACTACGTGATCCCTGATTGTCCATTAATGGATATACGTAGGACCAAGGTCAATCCTTGTCGGGTTCATAAATCAAAAAATATTTTTTTGTTTCCAAATAATTTATTTTATTTTAATGTTATTTTTATCTTTTGGGAAAATTATTTATTTTGAAAAACCACGTTAAATTTATACATTTAATTAGAGGTACTGCCTTTGGGGAGGCGCGCTAGGATACTAATACCTTCCTTACGTGTAACCGATTCCCGAACCTGAAAATCTCTTTTTCGTAGACCATGCTTTTATTTTAGGGTTTTTTCGTAGTTTTCCATAATAAACTATGGTGGCGACTCCCAAAATCTTTTCTTAAAACCCGTTTATTTTTCGGTTCGCCTTCCCGTCGCGATCCCAGTTTCGACAGTCAAATTTTGCAACGGGTACTCCGCCCTTCGACTTCAATTGCTTGGCCATTCGGCCTCAAATACTTTGCCATTCGATCTCAACTACTTTGCCAAATTTGGAAACGGGTATTCGGCCCTTCGGCCTCAACTCCTCATCCATTCGGCGTTAGGTACTTAGCCAAGTTCCGCAACAAGTATTTGGCCCTTCGGCCTCAATTGCTTGGCCATTCCGTCTCATAGGTACTTAGCCAAATTTGGCATCAAGTGTTCGGCCATTCGGCCTCAACTCCTCGGGCATTCGGCTATTGGTACTTAGCCAAATTTGGTAACAGGTATTCGACCCATCGCCCTCAATTGCTTGGTCATTCGGTCTCAACTTCTCGGGCATTCGGCCTCATAGGTACTTAGCCAAATTTGGCATAAAGTGTTCGGCTCTTCGGCCTCAACTCCTCGGCCATTTGGCCTTAGGTACTTAGCCAAATTTGGCAATAGGTATTCGGCCCTTCGGCCTCAACTCCTCGACCATTCGACCTTAGGTACTTACCCAAAGTTTGCAATAGGATGAGTCGATATTTTATTGATTTCACTTAGTTTATTGTGCTAGAATTAATCAGGGAATTGTACTTAAATGTCCGAAATTTTCCCATTTCTGCTAATTGTGCTTAATTTGATCGAAAATTTTAATTTTAATTAATTTGAATATTCTGAGCTAATTATTTGCATTTTTAATTGCAGGGAAAATTTTGGAGATACAATTTGGAGCATTGGGAAGGAGACAAAATAATTCAAGACTCTCCACATGGGCAATCTAAAATTAGTTATATTTTAATTTAGTAGTTTGGAATTAATCAATGTGTAATTTAAAAGTCTACTTTTTTTTAGACAACCTTTGCACATTAGCCCATTAAAAATATGTGGGGCCCAAATTTTGTTTGACACATGTCCTACCCTAGGGTTTCTTTGAGGGTGGGCCCACCCTTATTAATTTGGACTCACGGCCATGGAGCAAGGGGGGCAGTCGTCATTTTGGAGTGCTGGAACGCTTCAGGTGCTAGAATGAAGCAAGGTTTTGAAGTCTTTTATTCAATGAGAGAGCCAGATTAATTTTCATTTTTCACTTGTGATTGAATGTTCCTATCTTCATTTCTTCCGATGTGCCTATCTTCATTTATTCCCACACGTTGACGGCTGCTGTTGATGGGAGCAGAAAAAGTACACCTCGATTTGGATTAAGCACTTTTGCATTAGGTGGTGATGCATTTTCAATTGAAATTATTTAGAAGCAAGCAACACACTTATGTTGGCACACACGGTTTCATTGGGCTGGAACGGTGCATTGCAATTATTTTCTTTTAGCCGTCATTTTTGCTTTGCATTGTTTTTAGTTTTTGAATATTTGGTGCTTAAGCTATAGAAGCCGACACCACCATTCTACTTTGCTGGATCATTTACTTTTGGGGATGCAGCCGCACTCATGAAAATAAAGGCACACGGTCACGGTTTTGTGTTCAACACATTGTATTTATCTATTTTATTTTTTTTTTGGGAGCAAGCTGCACACAAGCTCATTGCATTTGAAGTTGAAGGTGCAGGCGTTTGCTTTCTTGGAGAAAGACCACAAGGGTCACGTCAATTACAGCTGAGAGGAGCTTCACATTTCAATTAATGTGTACGGTGCCATGGTGCAAAGGAATTTGGAGTTTGATGTCACGGATGGAAAAAGGAAAAGCAAACAGTGATTTTATTTTATTTTAATTTGGAAGAAAAAAGCAATGCATTTACTTTCTTTTAGATAAAGCACGGTGATGACCAATTGAGAAGAGTTTTCTACATTTTGCTTGTCTTCACGCTGAAATCAACTTGGAGATGCAGCACGGTGCATTTCGTTTTTATTAGATTGAAGAAGTGTTGATTTATTCAATTTTAGTTTTTAGAAGCTCACGGTGCAGCTGCTTTATCAACTTCATTCATTTCTTTTCTTTTAGAAAATTGTTGCACGGCTTTTTAACCATTGCTTCTTATTTTAGCTTTATTATGCATTTAGTATTTTAATCTAAGTGTTGCATTTTAGTTGCATTTAATTATGTTTAGATATTTGTTAGTTACAGTGTTGGATTTAATATTTTCTTTTACCTTAATGTTGTCTAGTATTTTTGGTAGTGTTAATTTAATTGTCATGTTAGCTTAGGTTAGTTGGTTGGTAGTTAATAAAATTACTTTGTTTCCATGAGATTCTTGCACTTTAATTACGATACTGCTGCCTTGATTTTGCTCAATATTTAATTTGTTGTCTGCCTGCGATTAGGTATACGCTTAGTTGCCTAATCGGTGTCAATTCTTCGCTTAGTTGATTAGACTGTATGGTGGATGATTGATTAAATTTGTGCATTGCACTCGCTTAGTCTGTAAATTTGAAGACCGAATTAGCCTTCGTTTAGTTGAGTGATTCGTGTCGGATTTGGATTAGAGTAGCGTGTATTTGTCATTAATCTATGATTGGAAGAATAATGATTGAGTTAATGACCAACCGTTTTCATTCTGTATTCGTTTCTGTTTTTAAATTTATGTTTACATCTGTGTTTACATTTCTGTTTCCATCTGTGTTTTAATTTAATTCATCCGCATTTACACAAACCTTTCACAACCCCCCCCCTTCGTGTTAGACCTAAGACTCGAACCACATTTGGTCCTTGAGAGACGACCTAGGAGTCACTTCCTAGCTATACTGCATTCTCATATGCAATCAAATTTGTATGGGTTGCGACACCCATCAAATTTTGGCGTCGTTGCCGGGGACCAACGGTTCAGTTTTATGTCTTCTGTTGTGTTTGTGTGTGTTGTGTCTTGTCTTGTGTTGTGAGTGTGATGTTCTGTTTTGTGTGTTCGTCATTGTGTGTTGCATTTAGGTAGCTTTAGTTGCATATTTTCATTGCATTCTTCTTACCCCCCCTTCTACATGTCTACCTATTTTTGTTGTGTTAGTAATGCTTATTTTGCCTATGATTATGAATCTCCTTCTGATGACCTGCTCCAACCTCAAGGATTTGAATCAGCAGCACGATTGTATATGAAGCAGCAGCGGACATGATATGGAAAACAGCAGAGGTGAGATGCGGTGGAAATGAATGGCGGTTGCAATCTGAGATGCAGCAAATTGAGGTGCGGTTTGAATTGGAGATGCGGTGCAGGTGAGATGTGTGATGAACTGAGAGGCGACAGCGGAGGAACTTAATGAAACAACAACGATGTGATGCAAGGAATCAAGGTTAGGTGTGGATGAAAATGTTCAATGGATGAAGTTGGCGGTGGAAGAGCTCACGAGTAAAGTTTTATTGGCAATATGGTCTACAGTTGCCATACCGCATAGAAGCAATAATATAGAAGAACTTACCTTATACCAACAACTTGCATGAAATCGTCTTTAAGGGGGAAAATCATGTACTTGTGAAAATTAAACTTTGGATTTGACTTGCAGTGTGTCTAAAAAACATGAAAAGATAATTTTTACGACTCGGGCATCGAAGCCATTGGCCAATAGCTGGTTGAGACATTACGATTACTAATTTGACAACATATATGGCACACTAGAGCTTTAGCATAATGAAACCACGTCGTAGTGTCCCATAATCTAATTTTTTCACAGATCCATAAAATTGCTTAGAAAAGAATATCTGAAAGAAGCAACAAATGATTAGGAGAGATAACAAAAAAGAAAAAAAAAACACTAAAAAGGCACTTGTGCTGCTGATTTTTAATGTTCCAAGCTTTCTTAACAGTATTGACAGCATCTCCCACCTCTAACAAGACTGCTTTTGTATCTTTAATGTATGCAGCCCCCTCAATATTAGTGACAGCCCTAAGTTTATCATCTGCTGCATCAAAAGCAGCAGGCATGAGTGAATCACTAAATAATACAAAACTGTCAAAAGTGAAATCATCAAGAGAAAAATCTATAAACTATCATATTTCTATAGAATAAGAAGCTAAAACGCACTAAAATAAACTTCTAAGACTTAGAAAAAGAGCTAAATTTAGAGAGTTAACAGAGAACAAGAGCAACTTTAATATTATTTCACTTGGTTAGATAAATTTTTAAGGGAGCTATACAGAAAAAGGACCAATGATAAAAAATATTTCCAGCTTAAAAAATAAGAACATTTGACAACTAAAGTTGCTACTAATCCTTTGCACACCTTCAACAAGCCGAATGGTTATTGGTTAATCATTCATATATTGAATATTTCTACCACATATTCAAGATCTCGTCCTCTCATAAATCCACAAGTCTTTTTCAACAAAAATAATATCAGAGCGAAATATTCTGCCATATCCAACCAGTTTACATTATGAATGAACTGAACATTTATCAATATCTCAAACAAAAGTGCTACCTAGCTAGAACATCATTTATTAACTATAGAAAACCACATCACTATCTTCGAGTAATTAAAGAAAAGCAGTCAATGCAGTTTATTATTTTCTTTATGAAATTAGAGTTTAAAACAATACAAAACAAGTGCATGTGAAACTTGAAATAGAATATTTGAAATGTTAAAATCCATGTTAAGCTTGTAAAACATCCCTAACAACCAAAAACAACATTTGAAAACTCTATTTATAAGCACATGTTATAAAGCTAATGAGAATTACTAAAATGTTGATATTGCTGTTTTTTATCACATTCAGTTCCTTCATAATTAACAACTATAAGAGAAACTAAAATCTTAACCTGAGGTCAAGGAGACCATTTTTCCCACCAAGAAACAGCCTTATTGATGCTATTTGCAGGTTTGGCCTCATAGTTGATGAAGGTTGAAAAACAGTTATTTTCATATGTCATTTTAGACCTAATTACGCCCTTTACTACTTGGAATGAGCTTAGAATCAAGCAAAACTCAATAAATGAGTCTGTAGAGCGTCAAAAGTTGTTTTTAGTGATATTATGCTTGCTTCGCATTGTTTTGTAGCTATTTTGAGGAAATGAAGAATGGAGCTGAAGATAAAGGTCGTAGACTCAAGAAAAGAGAAGAAAATTGAAGATTTGAAGAGTCGACGCACCGCCCGACGGCAACTTACACCGTTGGGCGGTCCAGGGCGAGGAGTAGACACTGGCGTTGGCGCTGGGTGGTTTTGAGGGAAACCGCCGGGCGGTGACCCTTGCCACCGGGCGGTTTGGAGGTTTATGGGAAACTGCTGAGCGGCACACTTGTTCCGTCGGGCGGTGGTCCATTGGACTTGGGCCTGTTTTCTGCTGCGCTCCTCACCTATATATACCCCTATTTCGAGTACAGAGTCATTCTTTTGACAGGGGAAGACGACCAGACCTAATTTTGCTCTCTGGAGAG
>NC_028359.1:15205959-15209531 GCF_000741045.1 Vigna radiata var. radiata | reverse complement strand
GATAAGAGAGAGCGGATAATGATGAAATTGTAAACCCCCAACAACTCCATTCATCCATTGTTTTCTTTTGTCAATTGAATCAATCTCTTTTGCATGTTAATATTTTTGTTCTCAAATCAAATTAATTATTTTTATTTTCAAGTCTTATTATTTTAATTCACGTGAACGAGAAAGTCTTTCGAGTCTCTTGGGGAGAACGATATTGGGTTACTCCAATTATATTACTTAAACGATTTGGTACGCTTGCCAATCCGTCAACAATAGTCTCTTCAGATGGTATCTAACATGTTTTCCATCAACCATAATGCCTTTAAACCCTCTAAAACTGGAATGCAGATCTTCCAATTATGTTTCTTCATGTCAGTATTGTTAACTGTCAACTCATAAAAAAAGAGAAAAGAAGATCCTAAAATTGAAAATATGGGAAAGAATGAATAAAATAAAGCTAAAAATTCCTAAAGTAACAAAAATAGAACTCACAAATAAAGAGTTAGTACAAAACCTAATTATAAACTGAAACAAATCCTATATCAGAAAAAAAAAATGAAAGAGACCTAAAACAAGCGCAAAAACTAAAGCTATGAACAAAATAAACCTAATTACTTCCTAATGGAAACCTAATTACTTCCTAATGGAAATTTCAAAAGAACCTAGAAAGGAAAGAACCTAAAGAAATTTCTATTTAAAAAGCTAAAAAGAAGCTAGAATCTAAAAGCACCTAGGACAATTACTAATCAGAACATGAATCTAATAAAAGAAAAACTAAACAGAGAAACAAAATGAAAGAATTGAAAGAGAATTACAATGAGTTTTATTTACAGAAACAATCTAAAAGAATCCTAAAAAAACTATCTAAAGGGATCCTAAGCAATCTGAAAAATTGAAAACTAAATAACCTACACAATTCTTAATAGAACAAAACAGAACCTAAAAAAATCAAAAGCAAAAAGCATATTCATAGAGGCTAAAAACAGAACATGAAAATGAAAAACAATCACTGATGCAATCAGGAGAAACGAAAGCAGTTACTTTTACTAATAGACATGGGTTCTTGAACCGAGACATATGCAGACGAGGTAAAAAGTGGTAGACTTTTTTCTCGGGTCAGAACCGAGGCATAAAATGGTAAGATTTTGTCTCGATTCAAAGTTAACCGAAGTAGTAATCTTTTTAATTTTTTAATTTGTATTTTTGGCAAGACTTTATGCCTCGGTTCCCTCTCAACCGAGGTCGTATGTCCTCATCTCTCAAAAACGAAAGTTACACTGTAATTATATATTAATTACTCAAAATAGTTGAGGATCTCGATTATTTGATGTGCTAAGTCTTCAGCAGAAGGAACATGATCCTCGCAACAAATTGCAGCTGCTCCCAACTGCAAGAACTCTTGTGAAAGTTCTAGAGGAAAATCTATGTGAATAACAATATTCAGTTCTGAATGCAATAAAGAACTCATTCAAATTTATCAACTTACAAACCTCATGTCCGGGAGGACTGGTATGATATATGCAGAAGTTGTGAAGTAGTAAAGAAGCTGCCTTTGGACAGAAAAATAATCCTTGGAAACATGACATGTCTGCCCCAATACACAGAAGTCAAATATTGAATAATATTTCTAGTTACACATGAACAACGGAATCATTTATCTAAGCTAAAAAGGAACTCAAACAAATTCAAAAACAAGGAGTAAAACGAATAGGTGATCCTGAAACAAGTGGAAGTATGAAAAAGAAAGTAATGTGGCAGTGCTCACAGTTTAGGGAATAAGCAATAACAACACATTAATATCACTATCTAACCGAATAGTGGAATAAGTAATTCCAGATTCCAATCATATTATGCTCAAGAAAATAATATAATAATAAGGGAGACAGAGAAAAAGTGAAGAGTATCTTTGGCTTTTAAAAGGAAAAGAATGACTGAAACCTGTTCAATAGCTAGTATATGTATTCCTAAAAACCAGAAAAAAAAAACTAAAAACAAAAGAGAAAATAAATAAAACTTCCTACATCACCCAAATCATATCAAAAACCATAAGGATAAATTTCCTCCCCAAATGAATATCGAGGAGATCAAATATTCAGAAAAACCAATAACTTCATAAATGGAGGATAAGGAAGAGTAAAAGAATACATGGCAATCGACTTACACATGGAAGAGTAAAATTGACCTTCTTTATTTATATAAAAAACAACCTATGTTCTACTCTACTGTTTAATATACTTACTAAGAATATATTAACTATCATAAAGAACCTATAACTACTACTATTTAAGAGAAAGGGAAAGAACAAAACATATAGCCATTAAAGAACAAAACATATAGCCATTAAATATCACTTCATTCGAGATGAAGAGACAACTAAACAAATTCGACTCGANTACTGCCCAACAGAAGATCAAATTGCAGATATCTTTACGAAGGCATTACCGCGACCAAGATTTGAACTACTACGCACTATGATGGGAGTTACCGAATTTGCATTAAGGAGGAGTGTTAAAGTGTAATGCAAATTCTAGAAGAATGTAGAAGCTCTTAAGAAAAAAAAAAGAGTTAGAATATAAATTGGGCCTATAAGATAAAGGCCCAAGACTAGAGAAAAGGCCCAAGACTAGAGAAGGTCCAAATAGAATTCTAGAAAATCCTATCTAGAAGGATTCTAGAATGATCTACAAAATATCTAGGAATGTTTATCCATAAGATGTCTCTAGATAATTTTAGAATTATAGGAATGTTTTAGAAAACTCTAGAAGATGAATAATGACCCTTAGATTAATGTTGTGGTGGCAAGATCCTAACCATTGGTTAAGGAAGTGCCACTAGTATAAATAGGGGTGATTGGATCATTTGTAAGCAAGCCAAATAAGAAGCCAACATCTACAACAACTAAGACAACTACTACACTTCTTCTAACTACTACTTCTACATTCTACTATCTCCATATTTTCTCTACATTTTCTCTGTCTCATCAACTACTCTTTTCACAACCTCAATATACTAACAGTGGTACCAGAGCTACGTTCGGTCATCTACTGGGCGTAGATAAAATTTTCAACTACCTTAAACAAAACTATAACCCCATTTTGTACTACCTCCAAAATATTTTCTCAACTCATGGCTACTACCAATCAAACATCATCACTTCTAGTACCTATTTTCATAGGAGAAAATTATGATTTCTGGAGTGTCAAAATGAAGACATTCTTCCGCTCTCAAGATATATGGGACATCATAGAAGAAGGATTCACTATTCCAGAAGACACCTCCACTCTTACTGCAGCTCAAAAGAAGGAGTTGAAGGAAAACAAGCAGAAGGATTCAAGGGCTTTATTTGTTCTTCAACAAGTAGTTGATGACACAATTTTTCCTAGGAAAATTGGTGCCACAAGTGCAAAACAAGCTTGGAACACAATACAAGAGAAGTTTCAAGGAAGTGACGAGGTACGCAATGTTAAACTTCATTCTCTAAGACGAGAGTTTGAATTATTAAGAATGAAAGAATCTGAGACCATCAAAGACTACTATTCTAGAATGAAAGAAATACTTAGTCAGATGAGAGCCTATGAGGAAAA
>NC_028359.1:15182699-15205529 GCF_000741045.1 Vigna radiata var. radiata | reverse complement strand
GTGGCATCTGTAAAAAGATAAGTCACTTGGAAAAGGATTGTTGGCATCATGGAAAACCTCAATGCCACTATCGCAAGAAATTTGGTCACATAGAAAAGTATTGTCGTAATAAAAATAAGCATCAAGCAAACTTTGCAGAAGAAGATAATCAGGAGAAACTCTTATTCTACGCCAATCAAGAATCTCCCGGTGGAGAAGTTGGATAGTGGATGCAGCAATCACATGACGAAAGATCAAAGCATCTTCAAAGACATTGATAAATTTGTCAATGTCAAAGTTCGGCTAGGAAATGGCACCACAGTGGAGTCTCACTTAAAAATTTTGATCTCCCATCGATCCTACATAAAAACACAAAATTATATAACAAAAATAAATAAAAAATTAACATTTAAGTTGATGACTAACCTAACCTTGCCATATGAGAAATGCAACATGTTGGGTATAATGTGTAAGCAAGGAGGTGTCATGTGGACCTCCTAGGAATCCACCTCTTCATCTTCATCTTCTTTCTCACTATAGTCATCATGTTGTTGAACATCCTCCTACTCAACGTAGTCGTCCTCACCATATCCCTATTGTATAAACTCGTCCTGTTCCTCATACTCATCCTCATGAATAACATCCATACGATATTTTTCTACGCGTCTTTTACGAGCAGATGCCGTAGGTCGTCTCCTATCATCATGTGATGAAGTTGAAAACTTACCACGAAAATGTGAAACCTCACCACGAGAAGATAATCCAACTTTAGTTCTAACCATTTCTATTTACCAATTATATTATTAACAACTGATATACAAAAAATATAATTACATAATATCAAATATTGAAACAAATAATGAAGAAAAAAATAATAACAACAAAAATTACTTCATAAGTATTATTTAAATAATTACAAATGATTACAAAAACATTAAAAATAAATTAAGAAACCAAATAATAACTAAAATAAAAAAGATTTATGCATAATAATTTTTATTTAATTAAAATAAATAATTTCAAAAAATTACATATTAAAATCAAATTCAAAAGCAACTAAAATAAAATATAACAAAAAAATACATAACAAATTTAAAATTATAATAAAAAAGGAACAATGTGAAAATATAATAAAAAGTTTAAAAATCAACACATACAAAAATGTATATAATAAATACAATATAACAAAATATTATAAACAACACATATATTTAATTAAGACAATGAAAATGGAATATTATTTCTGCATACAAATTCAATGTAATGTGCTACCATTTAAAGGATTAAACTCCTATTATCTCACTGGATCATACACTCATTCTTAACTTATTTAAAAATACAATTTTCTTCTTCTTCTTTTTTTTTTACTTTTATTTAATTCTTTTTCTTTTTCTTTTTCAACTAAAAATCCAATACCTCATTCTTCCTTTTCTCTCTCAATGTTACCTATAAACAGAACATCATCACCATTCTCTTTCTCATTCACTTTTACATTTATCTCAATCATACACATAGACTTATAAATCTATTACACGCATATCTTCTCTACAATTACGTTATTTCTTTTTCTCTTTTCCTACTATCACTTACTTCCAATAGCAACTCCAAAACAAGGTAACCAACATCCCTAATACTTCATGTAGAGGTTTCTCTTCTCTATCCACTCACTTCGGCTATCCATTGTAAAATACACATTCTTTCTTTTCTTATTCATTTAAACCCATTTATCCTTCATTTTTATTTTTTCCTACCATCCAACCCGAGAACAACCTCCCTTATTTCTCCATCCAAATACTCATTTATACAATAGCCTCTCATGCAACTTTGAGACTTTGTCTCCCATTCTCATTCTTCTTTTGCAATACCACGAGACCATGAATAATATCTTATCAATATATACTCCTCAAATATCACTCTCAGTTATAAAGGATTAGATAAAGTTTATTATGAATGCAAATCCAAAGTCTATAAGAAACAGAACCTAAAAGGTTTCTGCACCACAACGATTCATATTGTATCGCAATAACATTATCACAAATAACACTGGCAGCATAAACGAATAACAAAAATGAGACATCAAGATTCAGCATGAGACATCACGATTTAGCATGCTATGTGCAAAAAGGAGAGATTGGAATAATCTCTGGAGAGAACATGAAATAATCATAGCCAAGCATGTCAAATACATAGGCACATGTTAAATAAACTTTGCACAGTGAAACTGCACTTCGAAGTACGATTGGTGTTAGCCGAAATTCGATGTTCGGCAATATACAACAGGCTTTCGAACAGCTCCAATGTAGGTTACAGTGTTTACTTCAAATATTAAACTAACCTCTCTCAAAGAGTTTTCTATGACCATCTTCTTCTTCCTCCAATATCCACAACACCACCAACACAGATCACAACCACCACACTCTATAACCTCTCAACTCTCAACTTAGAAAACAATCAAAGAGTGAAAAAAATGCTACTGTGATGCAAGTGAAAAAATTAGAAGGGGGAAAGGGATGCATGCATGCTAGGGTTTATACAATCAGAAGAGAAGTTGATTGTTAGAAGGGTTATTGATTGATTTTTAAGAAATGAAGGACAAATATGTAGAATTGGAAGAACAGTATAACATAGGTGAAATGCAGAGAGCATCACTCAATTAGAAATAATAGTTAAAAGTAGTAAAATTGACTAGTAGTAAAATTAGAAATAATAGCAAACGATAAATTGTCTTGGTAAATTTGGATTGGAGCAGTTCAACAGGAGAAGACGGATTGAGGAGTGTAACCCATGTCAACCCACCAAATTTTCATTTTATTTTTCTGTCTTATCATGGAATGGGCTAGTCCAATTTATTTTTTACCCTATTTTTGTGAGTTTTTTTAATATATAGTTTTGATCTTTCTAGTGGAAGATATTCGTATCCAGTCTTCTCCTTCTTCATTTTCACAATAAAAGAAACATAAAATTAAACAACATAAGACACCACAATACAAAATACAAAGTCATGGCTTAGCGGGATGTACCATCCATCCATCTCGCAAGGGCTTAATGGGTTAGGTTACTCAGATTGACAGGTTCATCGTCCAATCCACTTTGCCTTCTGTATCTTAAATTTATAAAATTCTATAAGCGAACATTAATTAATTATACATTGTCTTTTTTATAACAATTAAACAAATCCCCTTTCTTTATTTTAAGAACACGGTTTCTCTCTATTCAAGAAGAATTAATTAAACTTGGGATGATAAAGAAAGTTAGTTAATATTATTAATTATTTATAAAAATATTTATAAAGTGTCTTTATAAAAAAGTAATTGAAAATATAATTTCAATTAAATATAAACATATCTTTGAGAATAGATAAAGATAGTTAAACTGTTTTTGTATTTTTAGTTAATAGTGGAGTTTGAGAAAAAACATGCATTAAATTAGGTACAATAACCTTTTCTTTATGCTTTTACGAAAATGAATAGAAGAAAACAAAAGACATAACCTGATCAACTAAAAACTACAAGATTGCAAGAACATACATTAATGCTTTTATTAAAAGAAAGCAAATGACCAAACTTAACCAATTATCAAATACCCCAACCATTAAAACAGAAGAGGGGAAACTTCTCCTTTTAGTTCTTTATTAATTTCAGCATTTTTTTAACGCAGATTTAACTAAATTTTTAACCCCATAAATTTAAGATGAATCTAACTTTTGTTTTCAAATAAAAAAAAAACTTATTTTAATCTCTCGAATTAAAGAAAAAAATGAAATCTCTGAAATGTAAGGATAAAAACCAGTTTCAGAAAAATCTTTGAATTCTTCATTTTTTTACTAAAAGATTTTGAGAGACTAAAATAATATTTTAAAGTTTTAGAAAACCAAAACTAAATTTATCTCAAAAGTCAGAACTAAAAATTATAATTGATCCTTAAATTTATTGATAATAATAAAAGGGTCATTCTTGCATGTTCTCAAACTCTAACTGTTGTTTCCACTGCAAGCTTCTGAGTCCCAGGGCATGCAATAACTTGTGCTGTTATTTCAGTTTCCCATAGTTCAGGCACTGTCTTCCTAAGGTTGTGAATGCTCTCCATGACATAGTCAGCACCTTTAACTCTCTGGGATTTACCAACCTGGATGTACCAAGCAATCACATTTTAGAGACTCAACTACTTAAATCTTAAGGAAAATATATTATCACACTTTCATTTCTTTTAATTTACAATCTTTAATATGTCTCTTTTAAATTAAATATAAAATACATTAAAATAGGTGATTTTTATAAAATTTTAATGATATTTAAAACCAAAATTTAATAAATATACTAACTTGAGACTAATATTTGCTTTGTTGTTTCTTTGATTCAAAAGGGGTAACATGTTAATTCAAAAGGTAATACAGATAATGGTAGAATCAAATTGATATACCTATTAAATGTTGGGTGTCAAAAATGGTATATTTTTTTAAAGGTGTCAATATATCAATTGGGATAAAATTTGAAATTATCCAAAATTTGTCTAATAAAAAAAATTAAAAATAGTATTCTATCAAACTTATAAAGCGATAAGTGATTCCTAAAAATTAGTGAGTTTCTACTAAACCAAGTTCCCCACATTGACATACCAGCACAGTGTGAAGACCCACTCGTTTTCCAGCTTGTATGTTGCGGACACTATCCTCGAAGAACAACTGAATGTAGCAAAGAACCGTGTCAAATGTATTCCAACCTTAAAACCTTTTAAGAAAAATAATTCTTGAACGCCAAAAACTAATAGATTTGCAGGTTATATAATATGATAAGAAGTTAAATAAGTCACTCCATAAACATGCAGAAGCAAGTTTAAAGCTCTTTTGGATACCAATTTTTCTCATTTCCTTTTCTGATTGATGCAGTATTCTCAATTGTACATTTTTTATATTGATCTAGTAGTGAAATTATATTGAAAATTTTATATTACCGAAAGATAAAAATAAATTATAATATATATGTACATATATGAAAGTGGTCCGAAACAAAATCTTATAAACAAGTTTTATAAAATTAAACTAAAATTCACTTAATATCAAAATCAGATCAAAATCTATTTTAATTATTTGTTGAATCTATTTTACTTATTATCAAACTATCAAATTAAAAGCTTAAATTTGAGGAGGTTAAGGTGTAAAATATGTTTTGATGTGACACATTTATAAAGACACCAACTACTAATATTGTTTTTTAGAGATAATAAAATCAAAAAGTGAGATGTTACAAATAAACATTAAACCCATAGTTATTGTGAAAGTTAACAGAATTGAGGATGATTTTCTTACTGTTCTTTTTGGGTTAATGTTGGCTATCTTGAGAGCCAATTCAATGGCATGTTCTGATGGTTTGCAGATAACTGGTGTCCTTGGAAGGACTGCAGTGGGATCAGGTTGAGAAAAATGTTGTATGATGTCAAATATTTCTGAGCATTTAAGATCAGTTTTTGGTGTTGGATCAGTGGCCATTGAACCTTTGTTCTCTTCATCATCATACACAGTCCCTTTGTGGATGGGATTGAGGGTCTCAAAGCATGTGATTCCTTCAAAACAATCTTCCAATCCAAGTCTTTCCAGTGCCTTAATCGTATGGACTTTGTCTGAGTTTGTAAAAATCTATTATTCACAAAAACAAGTTTCAAACACGAGAGGGATTAAAATAGTAATACTTCTCCCAAAATATAGTACTATATATATATATATATATATATAAATTTCTAATAGATGTAATTTTTTTGAACGTCCTTATTCTATATTTTGCAATCTTTTACATCTGCTTTCATTTTTGTTATAAACAACTTACAAGCTTCCTATAAGGAAGGCTCAGCAGAAGATTCCTCAGAACTGGATCTGGCTTTAAGTTCTCATAAGGCAATTTTCCATGAACAAAACTGTCAACAAAAGTTTTAAGAGTCAAATATCACCATTTCAGATTAAACAGACTCGGGGATATTGAAAAAAAGAAACACTCATTAGCCATTTCAAAGTGATGGGGAGAAAAGAAAGATGCAACACTACCTGTAATATTCTTCATAATCAAAGTCATATCCAATTGCCTGAATAGAAAATGAAATGCATGACAGTAAATAAATTACCAGTATTTTCAGAATTTAACAACTAAAACTTATTTAGCATAAAATGATAATTAGTAAACAAATGGAGGAAATCACACCCTTAAACCAGCAAGAGTAGTTCCATAGTTACTGTAAAGAAGGTTGGTCATTTCATCAGTTTTACTTGGTTCTATGCCAAGTTTCTCCACCATGTAGTCTAAACATCAACCATGTCAATGCTAAAATTCAGCAGCAACTGCAAACACAATAATAAAATACTATAACAGCACAAGTGTGGCACAGTCACTTACCCTTGATATTTTGGTGAGTTGCAAGTGCAAGACCAGAATTGAGAGGATACAAAGTATCATCTAAATCGGCAAAATAGTATAAGTTATTATATAGCAGAATGCACAAATGATGTGGAATTTTTCTGTACAGTGTACTGATTACAAAGCTTACCAAATAAAAGACAATCATATTTTGGCCTTGCAGTCTGTTGTGTGAAGCTGTTATCATTTTCCACTTCCATCAGAAAACCAAATCCTTACACATTTAAACAGAAAACAATTGAATAGTAAGTTTCATGAACAATGGAAGCCACCATGGACATTATTCTCAAACTATAATAAATATAACAATTAAAAATATTAACACTTTCTGCAATGATTACAAGACAAGCCACATATAAGAAACATGAAGGAATTTCTATACAATAAAAGTTATGGTTTTACTTTAAAGTCCCAACACTGTATTCATAAAATTAAAAGAGAAACATAATGACAGACATAAAAACATAAAAACAGTTTATACAGGTGTAATTTGGAAGCTTTTCTATTACTAAATCAAGAGATAACACAGCATGCAAGTGATTTATATGCAGAAAAGATCACTTTCAATTCACAAACTTTTCTGCTATCTATCTGTGATAGCTTCAGCAGATGATGGAAACTCTTTTGAAATGAAAACTTTTGCAACAAACTGAACCAACCTTTCCTTTTTGCTAGCTAGCTTTAACTTTATTGTCTGCATTTTTCTCTTCAGTGGTACTAGAATTATATAAGCCTTCAGGTTCAGGGGAAAGTTGGTGAAGGTTCTCTCTCTGTTCATGTTTTGCTTCCGATGACTAACATGCATTGGTTGCACAGAAAACAACAGGAAGACACGTTGTATGTTCTTCTTATATACTTTAATGTGAATATGTCACCTCACCATTTTCCTGCCTGGCTCTTTCCTTCCTTCCAATTTTCTTAAAACTTGAAATTGAGTTTCCCAATATATCATTCTGCAATAAATAAATGTTGCATTGAAAGACCCATTTTACTGACATGGGTTTTAGCCTACTTCTTATAATTATTAAAGAAAAAATGGATTTTTTTTATTTATTTGTAATTTATAACAGAAAATTCTATTTTTCAGTTTTCATATTTATTTTATCCACCTAATTAAGATGCAGGAAACTATAATCTCCTGAGCTTTAAAGATTAATGAAATTTATACTATTTTTTTAAGTGTATGTGCTATGTGTACATTAAATGTACCACTGAAAATACATGACATTTTTTTATCGTAATTAACAAAATCAACAATTAAGTTCTTTAGTATAAAGATTCATGAGTTCCATAACCTAAACTTAAGAAAATTCAAAAATATTTTTCTATAAATAAATCTATTTAGACAAAAGTGTAAAATCCTTTTCTTAACCACACTTCCTTATTCATTATCATTAACATATTCTTGCAACAACAAAAAATGTAAAAGATAATTTTTTTTTTATAAATTTATAGAAACAGAAAGATAATTTTTGTAAAAAAATTAGTTATTCAGTATAATTGATAAATAAAAGTTTATTATAGAAAAAAGCAATCATAAATACCTTATCTATGTCAATTAATAATGTATTAGATTTTCTAATATTCTTTTATTTATAATATTCTATCTTTTGTATTTTATATTTATTATGATTAAAATTTTAAAAGTATTAAAAACATTTTTTTTTATCGAGAAAACTATTTATAAAAAATTATAATGTAGAATTATAATCATGATTTTTCATCATAATTTAGTTTTTTTGATGAAATTTTAGTAGTGCGTCTATTATATAATTTTAGTAATATTTTTAATTAATTTTATTATAATTTATAAATTTTTTAATTATATTTTTATCATTAATAATGGAGACAGACACATGCGTTTTCACAATATTTAAAAATAATTGCGAAATTATTGAAATATATTTAAGTATTTTGTTTAAGATTTTCTTCTGCATTAAAATTATATTGTATAGTATTAAAGTATTTAAGTTAAATTACTGTGTTTTAAGTATTTATGTATATTAATATTAATAATATTAAATTACTGTGTTTTAAGTTAAATTCAACCTTAAATATTAATTTTCATTCAGCAACACTATTAATAATTTGAAAGTATCTGCAGTCAAATTTTTGTAAAGTGTTTTTTCTTATACTAACACAATATGTTTAGTAAAATGATCAACAATTTCAAAGGAAAAAAATATTGAACTTGGGAAAGACAGATATGTAGCTGTTCCAAATATATAAGTTTGATTCTTGTTAATGCTATTTATTAAAATATTTTTTTTTGTATTTGAATAATAAATACTTTCTTTATTTTTTTTACACATAGTAAATAAATCATAGACTTTTTTAATAGTTTTTCTTTATTTTCTTATAGGAAACGGTAAAACCATTTCCAGTTGTTCAGGGTCATGGACCACACACATTACTCAGCACCTAAAATTGTGGTCCAGCATTGAAATGAAAAAGATTTAAATGGTTATAGATATGCAATTAATTATGTTTTTAATTTTAAATTTCGTGTCAAGTTTGACTTTCATTTTTAAATTTATAAATAATTTACCTTTTTAAATTTAAAAATTTAATTTCTGAAATGTATTGCTTAGGGAGTATATGCTATTTTAGAAAATTTTAGTGATACTAAGGTAATAACCCTGAAAAAGACTAACATTTGTTAATATAGATGGTAAGTATTTGTGTGTTTCTTAATTTGATATCTTAGTGCTATATATACAGTGTAATAATTATCAAAACACATTTCACAATAGAGACTTATTATATTATTATATCTATTATTTATCTTTTATATTTATTTTATATTATTACTTTTATAATATGTGCTGACTATTTATATGTGTTATAATCATTTTATATAAAAAACGGTACATTAACACAATTGTAAATAAAATAATTTTTTAGTGATTATAGTTATAATAGATATAGAAAGTGAATGCGGTAAGTTTTTTGTGATAAAAAATAAAACATTTTATATCAGTTTTAGTTATAATCAATATGCAATGATATTTTCTTGTAACAAATAAAAAAATATTTATGTACTAGTTCTAATTATAATCCATGTATTCAGTAACACTTTTGCAATAAATAAGAAAATGTTCTATGTGGATTCTAATTATAACTTGAATAGAAAATATTTTTTTATTTTTTTATTTGCAAAGAGAGGGTTTTCAAATACATAATATTCATTCTTCTCTTTTTCCTTTCTCGCTCTCGCTTATTTTTTTTAAGAAAAAGTTTTTTTAATAACTTTTTTTTGACAATTTTTTTACAACGTGACAATCTATTATTGGTTTGTTTTAAATATTTTTTTAAACATAAATTTAAACAGACCAATAGAATGATAACACATGTCTTGTTGTAAAAAAGTTATTAAAAAAAGTTGTCAAAATATCATGATATCTGGCAACACATTTCTTTCTTTTTTCCCCGATGTGCGAGGCCCCTATGTATGTCCTATATTATATGTCGTCCCGCCTTCCACTAGCAACTAGAGTCGGTGCCATGATAGAACTCGTGTTTGAGACCGGCATTGGTGTTTGCAAACGAACAACATGCAAATTCCTGTCGAGAGCTTCTCCCCGCAACTCCAAATTTTTTGATTTTTTCATCTATGCCATGTTAGAAAGAATCAGAAAGAATCTTTGACTATTTAAAGTTTGTTTTCTTCCTTACTACATTTCATCTCTCTCTTATTTGCATAACCAAACCATACACTCCATGCCTCCTCTCTTCTTGCATTCTTCCTACCTCCTCTTTCCTTCTCGCACTCTCAGTTGACAGTTCTTTCTAACAGTTCAGCTCTCGTCATTGTCCTTGGTGGCTATCGTGGTGGGGAGCGCGTTGTAGTGGTGGTTCTTCTTCTCTCTGTTTGTTCTTCCATTTGCTTGGCGTCCAAGTTGGTTCTGATTTCCTTAACCTAAACTTGTATGATAGATTGTATGGTGGATGATGGATGGTTGAAGTATGGTGGAAGGCTTGATGTTTCTTTTTGGTTTTGATGTATTTCTAGGCTTGTGCATGGTTGGATCTGGATATGTTGATGTTTCTCTATGGTGTTGATGTATTTTTCGGCTTGTGCATGGTTGGATCTGTTGCAAGGACGAAGCTTGGAGGCCTTAAGCGCACTTCCAAGTGCAGATAAGGCCTCCCCAACGTTCGACTTTCACTTCATGCTGGTTGCACTTCGAATTGCGGTTACATGTTTTTTTTTTTGCTTTATTATGCTTAATTAAATTTTAATTTGATTTGTTTCAAATTTTGAATTGTGTTTTTGTGGTTTTTTTTATACTTTTTTATTTATTTGTGAACATTTTTTAATTTGTAACTTTATTACATTTTATATTTATTTAAATATTATTTATTATGTAATTAATTTTGCTTAATTTCAAAATTTATATTTGTTTGTTTATTTTTTTTATCCGTATACATAATATTCTCGAAGTCCTTATTCAGTGACATTGGGATCTTCTCCACAATACGGCTAGCAGGCAAGTCCTCTCCATTTCTTCCTAGTTGATTCATTGTTGTCTCCACTCGAGATATATACTCAACCACTTATTCTCTACTCTCTATTCTCAGACTCTCAAACTCGCCTCTAAGAGTTTGAAGTCTAACTTGATTTACACGGTTATCGCCTTTGTAAACTTTCTCAAGAATCTGCCATGCTTCTCTTTAAGTTTTAACATTCATTATCTTCTCAAAGCCAGACTCATCAACAACTCGATAAGGTATGTACAGGGCTTAATTATCCTTCACCCCTGATTTTCTTAACGTGACAAGTTGGGCCAATGTTTGCTTTACATCTTCCATGGGCTCTTCGTAGCCATTCGCTACAACATCCCTAACGTCTTGGGATCCAAAAATGGCTCTCATCTGCACACGCCAATTTTGAAAGTTGACTTTCTTTGTCAACTGGCAAGGACATACTGTTTTCTAGACTAGTCATTTCTCTCACTATCTCTTTCTCACTCGGACACTCAGACTCTCTTAACTCTAATGTCAATTTATTAGAAAATGAAATTCACTTAGATAGTTCTGAATATGCTTCTAGTGTGTTTTCATTTTTCATAAGCCTTACAAATTATAGAACTAACATTAGGTCTTTCATCTATCGACCATAATGTTCCTAATTATTACAAATAATACACCATAATGACGATAAAACATAACAGAGTAACTTCTTGACTCTTCATCTTCCAATGCAACAAATAGTATCAGTCTTAATAATTGTTTGGTAACTCCTAAATTTAAGTCTATTCCTACACGTACAGGTTACTTGAAAAACATTTTGAAAAGAAAATTTTCAATCAGCTAAAACAAAACCAAAGAAGCACAATACGAACAGCGAGAAACAGAGTAAAACAAACATGAATTTAACTAAAAGAGAAAATAACATAAGGGATTAATTCCATAACATAAGGGATCCTGCTCTTCTCAAAAAAAGATAATGACTTACCAGAATTTACAAATAAACTTATTCTAGCTTTGTTATATCCATGTATATGGATGAAGTTGGCTTCACATATATGTTTGTGTTTTGGTGTAGTCTTTAAACAAATTATCTTTTACCTGTTTCCATATTAGAGATTCATTCAAAGATGATGTATCTAGCCAATTGTGCTCTTTCTTTACTGTATCTTTTATGCACCGCATTTTCTTGTACCATATGCTGATAGAGATAGTCTAAATGGTGAAGTTATTATCACTTGTAGAAGGCTGTCTTTTATTTAGTGATCATAGAATACTGGTTACTTGAAAAACATTTTGAAAAGAAAATTTTTAAACAGCTCAAACAAAACCAAGGAAACACAATGCGAAGAGCGAGAAGCAGAGTAAAACAAAGATGAATTTCTTATCTGTAAGTTGTACT
Organism: Vigna radiata var. radiata; assembly: GCF_000741045.1. Classification (NCBI taxonomy): domain Eukaryota; kingdom Viridiplantae; phylum Streptophyta; class Magnoliopsida; order Fabales; family Fabaceae; genus Vigna; species Vigna radiata. Next base: position 15,193,277 of record NC_028359.1, on the reverse strand, counting down.
GAGAAATAGAAGGAAAGTTTGAGAAAAAATAAATTACAATCAAGGACACAAGGATTGATTTCATAACTTAAGGGATCCTGCTCTTTCAAAAGAAGATAATGACTTACCAAAATTCACTTTTCCTTTTTCTTTATAAATTTAATCAGGGAATTTTTCTTTGGCGCAGGATCCTTTTCTAAGTCATTTGATTCACCACATATCAAATAGACAATTTGTTCTCTTGACTAGCAATCCATGACCAAATATCACAAAAATATCCACCTTGTCTCCTGACCCTAAATTGTTATAAAATAGGTACGTAGAATAAAACTTGTCTAAGTGTATACTTTATTGAATAATCAAGCGTGGCTTATAAAAGCCAAAAAACAGTACATCACAACTGCTCTGCATAATGGACAGTTACTGAAATTTAAAAACAACACCTATCTAGGAATAAAATATGCTAACTGACTAATGACTTATTCTCCCTAATAAATAGGAGATTTATTTTAAAACATTAACAATTTAAAAATAACCAACATTCCCTCCCTTAAGCTATATGTTGTCACATTTAGCTTATCTCTCTTATGTCCACAACTCCAAGCATTCGACGTAGACTCTCAAATTGTTCAAGCTCCAATGCTTTGGTCATTATATCAGCCAATTGTTCTTCAGAGCAACAATAACTAAGACAAACAACTTGATCTTTAACCAAATCTAAAAGAAAATGAAATCTTACTGCAATGTGTTTACTTCTTCCATGAAAGACGGGATTTTTGGATAATTGAATAATAGAGCTGTTATCACATAGAATTTCTGTTGCACCTTTTTCTTTTGAACCGAGATGTTCTAAAATTCTGCAAAGCCAAATACATTGACATGCACAAAATGCCGCTGCAATATACTCAGCTTCAGTTGTAGATAAGCTCACCACAGGTTGTTTCTTCGATGCCCAAGAGACAACTCCCGTACCCANTAAAAAAACTGAACCANAAGTACATTTTCGATCATCTAAGTCACCTGCATAATTACTGTCACTGTAGGCAACAAGACCAGTTCTTCCACTCTATTGATAAAAGATTCCATACTCAATTGTGCCTTTAAGATATCTCAGGATCCGTTTGATTGCTGCCCAATGTGATTCCTTTGGATTTGCCATGTACCTACTTATTAAACTTACCTCATACATCAAATCAGGTCGATTGATTGTGAGATACATAAGACTACCAATTGCTTGCTTAAACTTTGTGGCAATTGGGACTCCTTCCTCATCTCTAGACAATGTTGTTCCTGGTACAATAGGATTTCTTACTGGATTGTTTTCTGTCATGTTGAATCGAGCTAATATCTCCCATGCATATCTTCTTTAACAAATGAAAATTCCTGCAATGTTGTTCCTGGTACAATAGGATTTCTTACTGGATTGCTTTCTGTCATGTTGAATCGAGCTAATATCTCCCATGCATATCTTCTTTAACAAATGAAAATTCCTGCCTTGCTTTGTATGACTTCTATTTCGAGAAAATACTTCATCTTTCCAAGATCAGTCATATCAAATTCTAGCTTCATTGAACTTTTAAACTCTTCACACATATGTTTATTGTTTCCAGTAAATAGCAAATCATCAACATAAAGACTGATTATTAAAATATTACCCTGAAATTGTTTGGTGAACAATGTGTGTTCATTGGAACATCGATTAAACTTTTTTTTGGCAAAGTAGGCTTCAATTTTGCTATACGAAGCTCGTGGGGCCTGCTTAAGTCCATATAAAGCTTTCTGCAATTGGTAAACTTGAGTTTCCCGACCCTTTTGAATGAAACCTGCTGGTTGTTGAACATATACCTCTTCTTTAAGATCACCATGCAAGAACGCACTTTTTACATCAAGCTGAAATACTTCCCATGCATTTTTTGCAGCCAATGTTGTCAAAATTCTCACTGTATCAAGTCTAACTACATGTGCAAACACCTCTGTATAATCTTTTCCATACCTTTGAGCATAACCTTTAACTACCAATCTGGCTTTATATTTTTCTACATGACCATTTTCATTAAATTTGATATTGTAAACCCATTTAAGACCTATGGGCGTAGATCTTGCTGGTGGATCTACAAGCTGCCATGTATTGTTTTTCTCAATGGCCTCCATTTCAGCCTTCATTGCTTCTCTCCATTGTTGACTCTTCCATGCTTCTTCAAAGGACCGGGGATCTGCAGATTCTGCCAGCATCATTGCCAACAATTCATCACTTTCTTCCATTACCAAATTAGTTTCATAATTTGTCATCCAATTTAGAGTTTTTCAAATTCTGGTTGTCCTCCCTACCATTGGAGTATCAACATGTTCAGAGCTTGATCTGTTATAACAGGATCTGCACCATCATTAATTGTAACTTCCTGTGAAGCAGGTTCAGAATGTTCCTGTGAAGCAGGTTCAGAGCGTTCCTGTGAAGCAGGTTCAGAGTGTTCGTCTATGTAGTGGTTGTGTCTTCCCAATCAAGAGCTTCTGTTTTATTTTTCTTAGAGTCATCTTGCCAATTCCACTTTTTCTCTTCTTCAAATACAACATCCCTGCTCACTATAACCTTCTTTGTAACAAGATTAAATAATTTATAATATAGTACAATTTACAAAGCAACTTTTATTTTTCTTAGAGTCATCTTGCCAATTCTAGTTTTTCTCTTCTTCAAATACAACATCCCTGCTCACTATAACCTTCTTTGTAACATGCTGAAAACAATTTATAATATAGTACATTTTACAAATCCTAAAATGCTGAAAACAATAGGTCTTAAAGTTGTCAAAATTGTATGAATTGAGTCCCTTCCATTAAATGGGCACAAACGGAGTTAACACTCAGCTGACGTGGCAAAGGAATCTTCACTTTTTTTTTTCTCTCTCCTGTGCTTTTTCGTGAAATGCCGCAGCTTTTTCTCTCACGGTCAAATCCCTTTCTTTGAATTTTATTTTGTTTCTCTGGTTGCCTTTCACAAGCAGCGCTTCAAAGTAGAGGAATTCACAAAATCCAAATATAAAACCTTTATCTCTGTAGATGACGATCACAGTCTTACGCCAGTGCACCATCCATTCCGGCACTGATCACAATAACAAAGGAGCTTATTTGTGGTATCAGATTCGACAAGATGCTCCTCCACTTCCTCAGCCCTTCTTCCTTTCCTGTGGAGTCACTATATTTGACTCCAAAATCTTCCTGTTCTAAAATCAACAAACATATATGTCCATCACCCTTTATGTGTCGTGGTCGCTGCTATAAGATCATTACGAAGAGGGCATTGATCCCTCTTTCTTTCTCTCAATCTCATCATGAGATTAAACCGTCAATCACTTTGACTGCACCGTCACCTTCGCCGCCGCACCTAAACTACCCCGACAGAGTTCATTTGTCGCCACACTCACGAAACACTGATTTACTGGGCGAGCCCTTTGCGCCAGCGTCGTCGAAGCTGCATCTGATGCGCAAATACGGGAGGTACACCATCCCGTGCCCCACAAAAAATCTCTCTACTCCGTCGACAACGACGCTGACATTATCGTTTGGAACGCTCCACATCACTTGTGGACCTCTCCACGCGCCTATTGAAGATGGTCCTGAACTATATTGCCTCACCTCCATCACGACTGATGAAGACATTGGAATTCTCGTTTGGAAGGCGCGAAATCACTCGTGGACCTTTCCACGAACCTCCTGAAGTGTATTGAAATTGGAAATTTGAACATCGACACAAAGGGAAGGTCAGTGACAGTGCAGAGTGGCGTGTCGTTGAGATAGATCATCACAGCGTCGTACTGGTGAGGTTTAACGATTGGTGGAATGATGGGAACATGTGCTCATGGAGCACATTATGGGGGCAAAGGAAGCGTAGTTCATGAGTATGTGGTAGAGTTGAGAATCGTTACTCCTACTGGACATGAAGATGGCTATGCTTCGAACCCTTAACCAATCTCACCCTTCTCTCGATGGTAGAGAGAGAAAAAAAATTGCTAAAGATACAAAAGAGAGAGGAAAAGCTACGCGTTGTAGGAAATTAGAAGAGAGAAGAAAAAGTGAATATTTCATAGACATGTCAGCACAGAGTTAACTCTGCTTCCATCAATTTAACGGAAGGGATGTGATTGATACAATTTATGCCACATTGGAACCAAATAGAGGCACTTTTAAAATCGGGCACTAAACTGAACATTACCTCTAAACAGGGGAACGAAATAAGCATTTAAACCAAATTTTTATAAGCAACTATGAATTCTAAAAAAACAAAGTCTAGTCTACAACCTAAAACAGATTATACAAGCATCAAAAACTAAGTATTTACAAACTAGAAGCAAATATTTACAAACTAAAATAATATGGCTATTTACACTACCTATGAGCTAAATATTTACAAACACATACAGACCTAAAATGAACACAACCCAGAAAAAAAAATCACCTTTAATTTCTACTACAAAAGCACATGCTAACATTGCTATATCAGAGGAAAAAGAAAAAAATTGAACTTATACCTTCTCACCCCCACACTTAAGAGGCACATTGTCCTCGATGTGTGAGTGAGTAAGGCTCCTCAACAGCATAAACATATATACAGATCAATCAACCACAAATTTGCACAAAAACAGAATTTGAAGAACAAGAATTGTACAAATCAGAACTGAAAAGCTAATCACACTTGAACACAAAGTATACATGTACATAACAAACAGCCACAACTTTATACAAAACAGAACTAAAAAAGATTAAAGTTGAGCATGAAATATGTACAAAACAGAAACTGCAAAACACAAAAAGAATAAGAATTGAGAAAGAACAGAAGCAAGACCTAAAGCTAAAACTACAAAGCTAAAAAGAAAAAGAAAACTTGTTCAGATTGGCCATAGATCAAAATTGATTCTTTTTATTTTTTTATAAAGCATCATATGTTGTACTCTACTATTTACTATACTTACTAGGACTACTCTAACTATCAGAAAAAACCTATAACTATAATTGGAGAAAAAGGAAGAGAATTGGCTTATTGGTNTTAGTCTATTGTNCTNANCCACTNTCTTCAGCAGTGTATCCATGGCTGCTTTGAAGGCTAGCATCTGGTTCTGCACTCTCCAAGCACCTTGCTGCAGCATCCATGACTCCACATTCAATTGTTGTAACACCACGTTGAGGCTACAAATAAGAAAACATCCAAAGGGACGGACCAAAAGTCCAATGCAGTTTAGAGATGACCACAATCACGATAACTTTCTAACAATAATGCACAAGAGAAGAACAATGACCTAAATAGAGCTTATACAGTTTGGACAATCATCATCTGAACCTTAAACTTATTATGCAGGTAAAACATATAAGTGAAATATAATATAATGAACTATATAACAAGAGTTAAACTTACTTAATTATAGAAGTGAGCCCCAAGGATAATGCAAGTAAATAACCATCCCAATTCACCGAATCTAGACGAAATAACAAAAATGGAACCAAATTTTTCTTGTTCCAATTGTTTGATATGCAGTCTTTAATCAAACGCTAAAAAGTAAGCGATGAGAAAGGAAATAACTAAAAGCAGGTGAGAGTTATAATTAAAGTAAAATTTGTCAAATAAAGAAAGAAAAGAAATTATGAAATTTTTAGATTTGGAAGAGAAAATTAGAAATAAACATTATAAAAGAAAAAAAAATTAATTCAATCTTATAAAATGGAGACAAAACAAGTTTACACAAGCCCGAAAGAATCGAATATTTTGGTAAGTAATCATTATATCATTTTTNCAAACTTATCAAGCATCTTTACCCTTTNCATGGATCTGACAAACAGTGTCATAAAAATACCTGCACATTCAAATCAAATGCTACACCTATCAGTCATATGAAGAAATTTGAACATGATCATTGGACAATAAGCTTTATAAGATAAAGTAACCTGCAGCAATGAAAGATCCATTTCCCATAGCTACATTGCCTTGGTTGGTCATAGTGATACCAAGATTTAGCAGAGTTCCTCCTAACACGGTATACATAGTTGCCATCTGTAAAGTCGTTGCTTTCCTAGCAGCTGTTTCAGACTACCAAATTAACTTCATTAATCTCAATTTTACAAAAAAGGGTTATGAATAATCACCTCCTAATTACAATTATTCCTTTCTTGAAGTTTTAATCTTTATTTACACTTTGTGACATAAATCAGTTTAAAATGAGAAAAACTATAACGATCAAATAAATAATTCAACAAAAGAAATGAATAAACTGACCTCGAGAACTCGTACTGGAAGTTTTAGATCCCCTGCTACAAGTTGCTTTGTAAACTCTTCTATTCTTTGAACTCTATATGGCATTGACATGGTGTAGGATCTGGCCTAAAAGAATTACACCAGAGTTATCGATTCAAATGGATCATCACATTGAACAATGCCATAAGTATATGCTTCACATCAAATAGATGTAAAAAAACATCATAGAGAAAAACAAAAACAAAAATAGTTCAAGGAAGAGGTGTGTGTGGTACATCATCTGCTTGCTTTCTTATCTCCTCCACAAGTTGTGGTGGTGTAATCTGCTTTTGCCTCATATCTAAAAGTTCCTGTAACGTAGTAAGAAAGTATGAGCATTGTATTTTAATGCAGTATGGGAACTATAATTGTTCATGGGCTATCTGAACTCTGAACCTATGCATAGGGTGCAACAATCCTTCCAAAGGAGAAATTTGGATTGAGTGTGTAACCTATGCCTATCAGAAAAATAAAAGAATCATTACTGAAACTTGCTTTTATTTCATTTTAAAGAAGTTAATTTTTTCACCAGAAAGGATGATGTTACCATATTATAATTTATATACCAATGTGAAACTAATAATAAAACTGGGACATCTTCAAATTTTTTGTAAGAGAATTTACCAATTGGGAAGATGCATACCTTCAAGTGTTGAAAAAGCCCTGAGAACAACGACAAAGGTAGATGGAAAACGGAATGGCTGGTCTTGTGCTATTGCAAATAAATCCTGACACAGAAAGCATTGAATAATAAATTGTGGACTGAAGATTCTGCAGATAATTTGTAGTAACCATGTGAAAAACAAAATGATCCATCTTCAGCTTATCCATGGTTCCACTCCATTGAAACAAACAACAAAAATATTATGAATTCACTGATCTAATGTAACAGTGTTGACCAACCTCCCCGATTCTAGAAAGGGTCTGCTGCTGATCTGGTGCTGGCTTTGCAAATGGTCAAGGAAAAACTGTACAGATCTCCTCACTTGGAACGTAAACTTATCATCTAAGAAGCCAACAGTGAAGAAAACAATGAGAATATTTGAACTGCAAATAGTTTGCATTCTTACTGAAGACAGATCCCCAGTAGGTTGGAGTGCTCCCAGCTCTATAAGGCGTTGCATAACCTGCATCATTGTTTCTGGTTTACCATTATATATGGATAGAAAAGTTTATCAGTGAAAGGTTATGGCAATCTCAAACTCCTTTTTGCTGAAGATAATCACTGGTTGATAGCAACTTGTGATTCCTTTTTACTTGGGAGTGTATAGGACGTATCGCAAGGTAGCCAAATCTTTGAATTGGATTTCCATGTAGAAGGATGTGACTGAATTTGTTGTCAGCTGCCAAAAGACTTGCAGGCAGATGGGCCCTCATTTTGGCCAATCAGAATTCTAGGAAAAAGGCAGATACAGAAAGGGGAGGAGAGAGTGCGGCAGTTGCTAATAGAATGGCAGGAGGGTGGTCACGATGGGGCAACATGGGAAGATGAACTAACCATCAAGGAATAATACCCATACTTTAACCTTGGGAACAAGGTTGAGCTTCAGGTGGAGAGTAAAGATAGGCAGTGGAGAGTGTACGAAAGAAGAAAGAAGAATAATCAGCATTAATAACTTAATTGTTTCTAACAGTTAGGCTGGCCGGGAAATGGGCGGGAAAAGAGGTTGTATAAATAGATTCTTGTATAGTTAGAAGGGAGTTTTTTGAACATTGAATGTTGACAGGATCTTGGACTTGTGAATGGGATTATGCCCCTGTATCTTGATTGTACAGACCATTCCTTTCTGTGAATAATACAAGATTCAGTTCATTCTTTCTGTTATACTGGTTTGAGAGTGTGCAAGGGTGTTCTTGATTAGGTTTCTTTTTCAAAAACCTATGACCTATAGAAATCAATCTATGACCTATAGAAATCAATGAGAAATAAATCTTTCATTTTCTGAAGCAAAGAAGAAAACAAACTCAAATTTGCCAATTCTAATTAAAAACCACAAAAAAAAAAATATATTTCAAATGATTTATTTGTCTGTCTTTTCTTGTTCTCCTATTTCTACATAATAATTTGAATCTTAAACACGAAAAAAAATTCCATCATAAACCTTTAACCTAAACACATTTATATACCACATAAAAGCACTACATGGACAGAGGGCATAGCAACAGCAAAAGTCAATGAACTCTACTCGTATGGAAGAGGCACAAAGGCTGGCAGGAAATAAAAGTCTGCACTAGTCTTAAACAGAACTAAATATTGCATCGAAGGCCAGAAAACCACTTAATTTAAAATCTAACTATTTTCTATGATTTTGCATAATTAAAATATCAAACTAAGCTAGAAATAGAAAAACTAAAACACTAAGAAAGTGGAATTAAAACTACATATACAAGTTTTAAATGATATAAGAAAATATAGAAAAATTGAACGCAAATCAAAACAACAACTAATCTAAAATTCAACTATACAAACCAAGAAATATAGCACTAATTAGGGGTTACCGTCAGATTGAACCCAACAAATTGAACTCAACATCCGGTGTTTCATGTATCCTAGCTCAAAAAGACAGTAAGGGTGTAGCAGGTAGAGCAGGAGTTACCGCCAGAATTACAAGCTCTGAAGGACCCACTTTCTGGCCAGTGAGAATTTTGGAGGAAAGGCAAAGTGCAGCAAGGGGAGGAGTTGGTCCAGCAAAGGCTGGTGGAATGGCAAAAAGGTAGTTAACTTGGGAGGTTGTTTTAGGATTTAGCTATATAAGGGGGAATAAGTGTCTGTCAGAGGACTCGTTGTGTTGTTTGAAGTTGAGACAGGATTTGCACATTCTGTGAGGGAGCAAGTCAGTCTTCCTTGATAGTGTTGTACAATTTTTGTGTTTTTTGAAATAAAGAAATAGGTTGTGTTTCTTTTTCTGGAGTTAAACCATAATAGTGTTGCAGGTTTCTTGCTCTTAAGAAACCTATCATTTGGTTAGAATTGCCAAATTCAAAAAAGGGAAACAAATGGAGGTAAGAATCAGTGCAGTAGAAAGAGGGTTAGAGGAACTAAAAGAGGGTAGTCAAGGGTGAGTAAATGGGGAAAGGAGAGGACGAAGGAACAAGGCAGAAGATGAAATAGAAGAAGAGAAGGGGAAATACAGAAATTTTGGATGAAAAGTGTGGAGTTGCCTACTTTTGAGGGGATTGATCCAGAGGAATGGATATCCAGAGCAAAGAAATTTTTTGAAATCCAAAACGTGGCAGCATGGGAAAAATTAAGATTGGCCTACATTAGCATATAACATAAGCAATAACAAATGACCAGGCAATATTACATACCCCTAATGCTGATTTACGTAAAGAAGATGAGCATATATAAGCTTTAACAAGCTTGTGGATTATCGTATCAAAAGGTATCTTCACATCATCACAATAACTCGTCGTCAGCCATGGTTGACATGTGCATAAAATAAAGCTATGAGCAAGAATTCATAGGATTATAAAATGCAGAAGTTAATGCCACACAACCTATGGGAAATGGAGCACATATGAGAACCTGAGCTGCAGTTAGCCTTTTCCGATAATCTTTGTTCAACAGTCTCTTTAAAAAATCCACTGCATCAGCTGATAAAGATGGCCAAGGAGCTTCATCCAAACTTGGATCTGCCTTCAGGACAGCCCGAAATATGCCAGATTCTACCCTTGCCCAAAAGGGTCGGCTTCCACATAAAAAAATATATGCAATTACACCAATGCTCCATATATCTGCTTCTGTCCTTGCCCAAAAGGAGAGGTAAAATGAATGCACAGATTTCTCAAATTTGCACACAGTTTAAAATATGGTTCTCTTCTAATAAGTTAGCTAGAGTTTACACAAATAAGTGTCCCTGTCTACAACAATACTACAATGCCCTAATGAATGAATAACCATCATGAATGAATATAACTATGACTAGGATAAACAAAGATAAGATCAGCATACATGTTTGGGTTGTCCAGTAATCTAAAGTGTAATATCTAGAGTTCAACAACTCCTTGAATGCTCTGCTTTCGTGCCTCACTGTTAGCTTCGTCAACATTATTTACCACTCAAAGAACTTGAGTAAGCACTTGACTTGTCTTCTCCTTCTCCTTGTTAGCATATTTGGAAAGCTTTTTAAGAACATATATTAGACGATGATGAACAAATGTCTCTTGTAATTGATCATTACTTGCAACCATTCCTTCTCTCTGTCTCATTTTATCGGCTTTAACTGAACAATAACAGTAATACTAATAATATTAATAATAATAATAATAATAGTAATAATAATAATAATAATACTAATAATACTAGTAATAATAATAAT
>NC_028359.1:15156084-15180695 GCF_000741045.1 Vigna radiata var. radiata | reverse complement strand
ATGATGATGATGATGATGATGATGATGATGATGATGATGATGATGATGATGATGATGATGATGATGATGATGATGATGATGATGATGATGATGATTGTAGTAATAATAATAATACTAATAACAATACATTAACTATCATAAAGAACCTATAACTACTATTTAAGAGAAAGGCAAAAAAAATGACTGATCTGATTTACTCCTGCCCAAGTATGCATTTTCACCAAGGTTACACTGGCTTTCTCCTGCTCAACCATCTATTGCAGCTGCATCAGCTCTTCTTTCAGCGCTGACTGCTTTTTTGCACATTCAAAATTCCTTCCTGCAGCACCCATAGATCCTCATATCATTTTGTCAAGCTTTACCCAATCGCACGAAGAAAGAAATAGGCAATAGAGGGAAGGCATTTGCTCATATTACAGTAAATTAACACAACAATACAAATTTGATGAAAAATAGACAATGAAGTAAGGTTGCCTCTCCTTTTATAGGTGAAGGAGTAGGCTTGCATTTAATGCACTACAAAGGAACTAGAAGCTTCCTATGGCAAGGGGGGAGGAATGAGAGCCTTCCCTCCTAACTACCATCCAAGTTCAATGTTTAAGAGCCTCCCTTGATGTTTACATGTTCCAAAGGCTTCCTATCACCCATTTTAAGCACATATTCACCTACATCAAGGTTTATGGTGCACTACTTTACTCTAAAAGCTAATAAGCTTCTAAAACAAAGATAAAAGAAACTTTTTACATATTTACAAAGATAAAATAAGAAGACTAGTAAGTGATTCTCCACAAGAGTAAAATCCTTCAAGCTCCATCTTCTTCTTCCATCTTCTTTTACCATGGCTCTTAATGAGAGGTCAAATGTCTTCTAAGGCTTAAGGGAAAGCAAGAATAAGATTGAGAGTCCTTCTTCTTCTTCTTCCAATCTGCGAGCCTTAGCTTAAGTGATTCTCCCTTCATAGATCTCCATTTAGTTCCCAAAACAGATTCCATCATCAATGCACTCAAGAAAGCAAACACAAACAGACTTGGAAAGTCTTTAATATCAACAATCACAACATATATGCATGTTCAAATCAAAAGGTCTTTTATGGATGTAATGGGGTCAAGGTTAAGGGAGGATAAAATATGGATGAGAAGCTACAAACCAAAAGAAATAGAAGAGCAATGGGGAACAAGTGAAAACACAGTCAAATCACACCCAAAACCTCTACTTCAATCCTCTTCTTGACTCCATTATTCACAAAAAAAAAAATCATTTTTCTCTATTTTTTTTTCTTTTCTCATCTTGTCTTTTTTTTCTTTTTTTCTCTGTGTAGAACACAACTGTAAGAGACAAGATACACAACATATTTACAAAAACAAAAACAAGAAGAGGAACCAACTAGCCAATTCATCTGAATCCCCAAGGAGACCACACTTTTTCCCAAAACACTTCCAAAGCTCCAAAATTCCCTAAGGTTCAGGTAATCATGGTTTTTCACTTAGGGCTAGTGTATCAGCTTCAAAACAAAGAAATGGGGAAAGCATAGGCTCAAAGGGGCTATCAAAGGATCAAAACAGGGTAGGCTCATTTGGCTAGAGAGCTTAACAACAAAGCTGCCTTTATCACTTTCCAACATGCATATCAATCAAGAATCATCAAAAAGAGTCAAGCCAAGGCATATATGCAAGCAATCAAGAGATATATCACACACAAGAAAGAATATGAAGTGGCTCAATTCTCACGCAGGGTATTTATGTCACAATCAGTCACCCTCTCAAACATCATAATCATCTTCCCACCAAAAAAAAGCAAGGATTTCAAACTAATAAGAGTATCAATGAAGTGAAGGAAAAACTGACAACCTAAACAAAGTCTAGAAATCAAGATAAACATGCAAAACTGTACACAAGACAAAACAAAAACTACCTAGAAAACAAAAAATTTAACACAGAAAACGAAAACTAACAAAGAAAATTCAGAATCTCCCCCAATAGACCACACTTAAACTACGCAGTGTCCTCAATGTGTCACAAGCATAAGATCACAATCACAACAATCAACAGATCGTGGACAAGTGCAATAAAAGTAGGGAAATGTGAGAGAAGGGAAAAAGGAAACTCCCTTAATCATGGTGGTAGTTGCCAATTTTGGACTTTCAGGAGATATTCTCCACCACTAGAGTCAGCAAGGAAGTCTTGAGGAGGAACTGCTTCAGTCTCCAGATTTGATCAAGCAGGGAGATGTCCTCCACAGCTGGATCTAATAAGAATGAATGCTGATGAGCGTGTTAAGCCGGTGCCTATTGATATTCAAGCTCTTGTGTATGCAAGCACCTTTGTTCTCCATTGTGGGTGTTTGTTAGTCAAATTCATATGTACCTCCTGCAACATGGTTAGTGCAATATGGTTCCACAAAACTAACATGCAGGGGTATAACACCTAATCCTAGTGTAACATGCTGAACATCATATATACTCTCAGAACATGAATCACTTTCAAATTCAAAAGCAATATCAACAACAGAATCAGATTCATGTTTAGTGCATGGAGAATAAACATTCAGACAAGATGGCAAAAGTTGTTTCTCATCATGCAAAGAGTGAAAATCAAAAGCATGCTCATCAATATGATCAACATCAACATACCTATCAACAAAATAATCATCAACAACGGAATCAATCATAGGTATGTCTACCTCCACTTCCCTGAAAATTGGTAGAGTGGTGGAAGGTGAAGCTAGTCTACCTATCTCAAAAGTGGTACTTACATATGCCTGTTCCTCAACATTTTTATCAGACTCACAGTTGGTATCACCCATCACAAAGTTGGAAGTTGGTTGTATCACAGAATTGATCTCAACACAAATAGAGCAAGAACCAACTTCACAACTACATTTAAAATTTTCAGAAAACTATGAAAGATCAAAATTTAATCCTAAGTCTAAAGCATCTTCAGTTTTCACAGTTTCTATATCAAAATCATCACTAACATGTGAATCTCCTGTAGAATCAAGAATATTTGAATTCATAAACAGCTCAGGCAAAGCAAGTCGAAATTCAAGTTTAGAGAAAAACCTGTGCTGATTCATGATTCATTTCACCAGTAATAGCAGAATGAGAAATTGCATCCTCAAGTGCAAGAGGGGAGGCATAGGAGGGTGGGAAAGTAGATGGCGCAGTAGAAAACTCATGACTTTCCTCCCCATCTCCTATGTGAATGGCACTGACATCATCAAGAATCTGAATAGTTTGAATTGGTAGTCCCTCTAAAGCTTGAGATTGTTCCTCAATGAACTGAGTGGCCATCTGCCCCTACAACTCAAACAAGACCGGATGGAAATGATAATTTAAAAACTGGACAAGTCAAAGCAGAAGAAAACCGAACGATACTTTCAGTAAATGCAAAAACAGTAAACTTGCAGAATTCAAAACACAGTGCAGCTGAAATGAACAGTAACTCGTAGAACAGTAAAATGCACCAGCAAGGAAAGAGATGATGAACAGTAAATTGCAAAAGTGAAGAAGACAATGAAAAGTAAAATGAAACTGAAAAGTGGATGCATCAATGATTTCAACTCGTAAAGATTCAATACATGGAAATGAAAAAGAAACAGAACCTAAACCTTCCAAAAGGGGAAGAGGAAGAAGATGCTCCCCAAGACTTAGTGGCGGTTGAGAGCCTGTATGAGAAATCTCATTTAGGGTTTTTATATACCCCTAAAATACCAAAATGTCCTCCTAATGGGCCTAACCTAAAAGTAGACCAACAATTTGGCCCAAAGTCCTAAACTATGACCCAATGCCCTTCTAAAACAAAATTGAGCTACACTATTGACGTGGCCACCCTCTTGAAGTCCAAGAATGTGCTTCCAACACTGCTATTGTGTTCCTCTAGCCCTTGAACAAACCGTTCGGTATAGTCTCCACAGACCGTTCGGTTCAACACTGCTTTGTAGGTTGGTTCGCTGGTGAGCGATGCAATCTTTACAAGACTGTTCGGTCTGTGGTGCTTGGCCATTTAGTGTAGATTCTCGGTTTGGTACGGGCTTCCAAAACCTTTCCGTCTTAGTCATCAACTGGACGTTTGGTTTGTAATGCTCGACCATTAAGTGTAAGCCCAAAGACTACTAAGAACGTTCGGTCAGGACTTCAGTAAACTGTTCGGTCAAGTCTTCAGTAAACCGTTCGGTTCATGCATTGCTCGGTCTAGCACTCCTTGCCAGCTGTTGTGTTCAGACTCACACTTCCAGGACTGTTCGGCCAAACTCTTGGAAGGCTGTTCGGTCATGCAGTTGTTCTAAGGTCGTCCGGTTCAGTAAGGGCTCAGAACAAGTGATCAATGCAGCATTAAGTCCACTTGGTCAAAGACTTCAACAAACCGTTCAGTAAAGACTTCAGCAGACTGTTCAGTCATCTTCAACAAACCGTTCGGTCACCTTCAATGGACTCTTTCTCAACAATAATTGTCCTGCACGAAATGATTGAGATAATTAAGCCCAAATAATTCAAATTAATCCAAATAAGAATTAGTCTTGAAATTTAGCCCAAATAGTGAAAATGAGATAAGAATGGAGAATTAAACACAATTCATTAACAAAATATGGTGTGGAAAGCTAAGTGTATAGTGAAGAATAGTGACTCATCAATAGCAAGACGGTAATTAGTAATAGGCTCTTTTCACCAAGGGATTGGGTTAAGGGTAGATCAAGAAAGTTTGCATGACAATATGATAAATAAGCAAATTAAATAAGAAGAGTAGATATATGAGAGTGGATAAGATGAAATTGTAAACCCTAACAAGTCCATTCATCCATATTTTCTTAGCCAATTGAATCACTGCATTTGCATGTTTACTTTTGTCTTGCATACAAAAACTCAAATTAATTTCTTTTCTCAAGTCTTATGCGATTAGTTTACACGAAAGATTAGGCCTTTGAGTCCTTTGGGAGAACGATATTGGGTTTACCAATTATATTACTTGATAACGATCTTGTACATTGGCCAGGGTCTTAACACCTGTATTGTGTGGTCAGTCATTGCATGCTTGAAATTCTCAGTGGTTACATGTGTATGTACTTGTTTAATTTATGTGATTAGTATGATTAATTAAATTACTCTAGCCTACCCATCTTTTCTATCTTGTTCATGTTGTTCGTTCGATATTTCTTCTTTGCAATGATCATCCTGTGGGTGTGAGCAGAGGGAGTCGAGTGTTCTCTGGAGTATGCGTTGGATGGCGAGGACCCAGCTGCTTAAACTAGGACTGTTCGGTCATATATATAGTTTTGTATGGACCGTTCGGTCATGTATATAGTTATTTAATAAGGTAGAATTTTGTAAAGTTTGAAATTTATAATTATTTTAGGATAACTGTAAGTTAACTTTATTTCCAGAAACTGTTCTACAATATTGTTATGTCATGACTCATATATATAGTTTTTACACTAGCGCAAAAAAGGCTTTAGACGTCTGTTATTTTGGGCTTTTAACGTCACTTCCACAACCGACGTCTATACGGGTGATGTTAATGGGACGTCAAAATTCCAAATAACCGACGTTTATTTAGACGTCATTTCATGCCATCCCCAACGTCTAAGACCACTATATAGACGTCGGACTAGGCCTCAACCGACGTCTAATGGCACTATATAGACGTCAGCCTATGCCTTAACTGACGTCTACCGAAATATATAGAGGTCGAACATGTCACTAACCAACGTCTATGGTCATTATAGACGTCAGACATAGCACTAACCGACGTCTAAGATAGCCGTTGTGTTTTAGTGCAGTTTTGATCCTGTCTTTCGATAGCCTAGTACCATACTCTCCCTGCGCTCCATACCAAAAAAAGCTTGCGTCTTTTGCATCTCTTATGACATTTCAACCCAAAACCGAACTGGGTCCATGCCTAGTTCCCATTCAACCGCAAAAGGAAAACATTATGGTGACACGAGAGCTAGGCAACGACCTAAGTTCCATTTTGGTCGAAATGCCATGAAACAACCAAAAGACGCCCTTTTTCTTGTGAGGAAGCTAGCATTGGGAGAATGTGGTACTACTTTACCCAAAGAGAGGATCAAAATTGCACTAAAACACAACGAAAACACATTTTAATCGGTTATTAGATGATAATCGATCAAGACACCAATTTAATCAGACTAAAACAAAGTTTAAGCGGTTGAAATAAAAACAATGCACCTGCAATGCAATACTGCAAGAGAGAGAAAAGGACAGGAGGAAGAAGATTGTGCACGTAACTGGGAGAGAGAGAAAAGGAGAGGAGGAAGAAGATGATGTGCACGTAACTACGAGTTCACGGTTTATTTCACATGAATTTATGCGTCGGTCATCGTACCAACCGACGTCTATAGACGTCGGCTACCTCCCTAATATGACGTCCAAGAGACTTTCCACCTGCCTTTTTTAGGCCATTTAGACGTCGGATGCAAGGGGAGTTGACGTCTAAAGCACTGAACGAAGTGACTTTTCATTAACCGGTCAGTCCAATAGACGACGGGGACCTGGGGGCGCCGACGTCTATAAACTTATAGACGTCGGTCCTGAACAAAGGGACGTCTATTTTCCTGTGGGGTAAGTGAATCACATTAATTACAGCCATATTGACATCGGTTGCCTGACTAAACCGACGTCCAAAAGACTATTCAACTGCCTTTTCAGGCCATTTAGACGTCAGATGACGGGGCGTTGACATCCAAAGCGCTGAACGAAGTGACTTTTCAATAACTGGTCAGTCCAGTAGATGTTGGTCATGTTCCAAGTGACATCTAAGTGCCTGCGAGGTAGGTGAATCGCATTAATTGCAGCAAGATAGATGTCTGGCCCGACGTCTATATAGTAGAAATAGACTGACTTCTCACCTACCCGTCAGGCCCATGGACGTTTGTTTAGGATAAAACTAATGTCTACAATATTATACACGTCGAGCCAACCACAAACCGACAACTATATGACCAACTTATTTACGAAAATGCCATCGGTCAATCATATTCGTCTCGGCACACCATAACCGACGTCTAAAGAGTGACGTTAAATAACAATTATGTACTAGTGTTACCTATATTTTTGGAATTTTATATTGAATTATTGATAAATCATGCCTATGAAGTACTCGGTCAATTAACAATAAATAGAGAATTTCTAAAAAGAAAGTTATAATGTAAACAGTGATTAATTTTTTTTATTTAATTATTCATATGTAGTTTTATAGTTTATTCATAGACTTACCTTTTTAAAAATTGACTTTCATAAATCTCAGATATCATTTAACGATGCTCTTGTTTTTAGATTAGAAATAATAATACAAAATAAAGAATATCATGATTTTTATAGTTGTATCTATATTGAGGACTACTTTATATTAAAATGGAATTATTTTGTGCTTAACATTTAAAAGGTATATTACTTTTAGAATTAATCTATTTTCTCTCTCTCTTTATTTTAGCTGTTAAAACTTATTTTCGGTAAAAAAATAATGAAAATTTGTTTATATTAAATGCAAGCAATAGAAGAAACATTTTTTGAAGACGGAGAATAAAACTAAAATTGACATGTCATAAAAAAAATTGACATATCAAGTAATAAATTATATTACAAAGATGTTATAAAAAAAAATAAAACAACCAAATTTTTAAGTCAATCCCCATGTATAATGTTAGTAAACAATATAACACTCAATTTTCCTTTTTTTTTTATTCTTTCATTTGTATGTAATATTTTCTCCTTCTTTTTTCCGCTCTAAGATTTTTTTCAATCTTTTTTTCTACCTTTGTCTCTTTAAATCTTGTTCTCTTTAAAACACAACCCATCTAGTTAGAAAATTGATCTTAGTTGAGTATAGCATTGTTAGAACTTTTAGGTGTTTAACGTTTTCTCATTTCATCAAGTGACTCTCGAGAATGTAAAGTTCAAGTAAGGGAACTTGTTTTAGTTAAATCTTAGTTAGCAAGTTTAAAAATGGATTCTTTCCTTTTAAAGATCCTTGAAACATGACTTTTCATTGCATGTCAGGTTTGAACGCCTCAAGTTGCACGTGGAGTTTGTAGTTTTGGGGTTGCATGTAAGAGTACAACTCTTCTAGGAAAATGAAGAATACCAGTTGCATCTACATTTTATGTCCTCTTGTATAGCATGTGAATTTAAAAAATGTTGGTTGTACTTGTATCTAATATTCTCCAGATACTTGTTAAAATTGAAGAACATCAGTTGCATTTGAATGACATTCACTAGTTCATGCAAAACTATAGAATGCCCCATTTGCACGTGCACTAGTATTCCCAGTAAAACGTAAAGGCTAAATGACATATGTTGTCTCTTTGTCTAATGTTCCTCATGATTATGTCAAGTCTAGAGTCTCTATTTTTCTAGCATAAGTATAGTCCCTCTCCTTTATATAAATTTAAATCTAAATTTTATTGAGTTTTAGGACTTAGCAAAACTAATTGATCTCTATTGTAGTTAACTGTACTATATTATACTTAAAAAAAGTGATCCACTTCTGTTAAAAGTTCAGTATACTATTTTATGGTTCAATTTTTAAAAACTGAACTTATAACACTTTCAGTTAACTATGAGAACTCAATCTACTCTTTCTTCTTCTCTAGTTCTCGTTCAACTACTCCCTCTTGCCAAGAAAACAATATTTAATAATAAAATATTAATAAAAGAAACCGTTCACATAAAAAATTAATAATTAATTTTTTAAGACAAAAGTTTTTATCACAAATTTTTATATTTTTTTATCAATAAACATATATTACTTTTTAAATAATATTATTTTAAGTAATAAAAGTAAAATATATTTTCTTAAAAATTTAATTTTATTAAATGATTAAGTAATAGAAATCACAAAATAAAAAAAGACAATATAAAAAAAATAATACTTTAAATATATTATATTCTTTAACATATTATTGAATATGTAAAAATATGTTAAAAAATACTTTTAATGATATTAAATGTCTGTAACCGCACACACTAAAATAACTATTTATTTTAAAAATCAACTTATTTTAAAATAAATATCAATATTATTATTTTTAAATGATAGTATTTTACATACTAAAACTAAAATGTATTTTTTAACGTTAAATTTTATTAAATGACCATATAATTAAATATCATAAAACATAGTAATATAAATAATTAATATTATAAAAATATCAAATGACAAAAAAAATTAACAATCGTTTATTAAGAGTAATTTTAATAGTATCATCTTTTATTATATTATAATAATTAATAAATATTAGTTTAATTTTTACATAATAAAATATAAATAATATATAATTGATTAATAAAACAATTTTATGAGGGAAAAAATAAATATAAATAAAAAATTATTTAAAAATAAAATAAGTAGATAAAAAGATAAAATAAATTATATACACATATAAAACAAAAAAATATAAATAGAAAATTAAAAAATTAAATATAAAAGTAAAATAATATTCATGACAAAATAAATATAAATAATAAATAAAATAAAATAAAATAAAAATAAATAAAATAAATAAATAAAAAATAAAATAATTTCCATACACATATAATAATAAAATAAATCTAAATAAAATAGAAAATAATAATATCAAATAATTAAAAAATTAATTTGTAAGACACTTATGAATAAAATAAAATAAATATTAAAATAAATTTCAATTAAAAAAAACATGTATTGTTATACTATTTAGTTTAAAAACTAGTACAATTCAGTTTAAAAGTAGTACAATTTAGTTTAAAATTAGTATAGTTAGTAGTTCAGTTCAGTCTAGTTTGATAAAACAAAAAACAGTACAGTTCAGTTTGTTTAACTGTTTTAGACAAATTAGTTTTTAGTTCAGTACAGATTTTAGTAGTACAGTGCAATTCAGTTTTATTTGTCCACCCTAGGTTTAAGTATGACTAATTCAAATTTTAAAATGAAGAATTGTACTTAAGATAGGAGTACATTTCAAAATAGTAGAGGTAATTACTTTTAAGTATTGACGTGTAAGAAATTTCGTCTAAGTTTTCATGTAAAGGTATCATTTGAGTAACTCATTGAATGTCTCATTTGATACTTGCATTCAATGAAACTATTTTTTCTCATCTAGAAGTATTGTCCAATGTTGTTGTTTAAGTGATCTTCATATGGTGTATCCAAATGTATGTTTGTATGTATGTATGTCTTATGCAAACTTTGTTTAATTATGTGTTTGATTGATTATTGCTTTATTCAATTGTGGGGTATTGTTGATTTAAGAAAACAATGTGTGTCCAACATTTAAAGCACATGAAGAGAAATTTTTGATGATGAAAGAGTTATTAAGAAATGGATTAAGCTCTAAAGAATACTTGGAATACTAAAAGCATCTTGTAGTCTTGCAAAAAAGTGTGTTGAAGTCTTAGAAATATCTTGCATGAAAAAAAAAATCACGAAGACTTAGAAAATTGTGTTTGGAGTCTTGGAAATATAATTTTTGTATTAAGTGTAAAAGAGAGTTTGAATAATAAGTAGAAGACGTCTATAAGAGACCTACCTCATAAATACACTGACAACTCTTAGAATTCTCATACAAAACAATATCTCATTGGAATACTCCATTACCTAATTTTGAAATGGGCTTTTTCTGAAATGAGCCAAAGCAAGTGTTTATTCTCTAAATTGATTAGAGGTCTATGTTTTGAAAGTACATAAGTTAGATTGTGAAAATGAACATTCTGACAAGCTTTGGTTAAACTAGTTTTAAAAGAGTGATTTTTAAGGTTTATCAGGAGTGTTCTTGAGTGATAAGGTGTAGTTGTTACTTTTAGAAGCTTGATTTGCCCTTCAGGTTTGTTAAGGGAAATGTTATTTATATCTTGTGGTTTCAAGAAAGGTGGTATCATTCCTTATGGTATTTCAAAGAAAGTGTCTCCATCCCTTGTGGTTGTTCAAGGGAATGAGTTTCATCTCTTGAGGTTTCAAGAAATGTGGTTTATCATTCTCTGTGAGTATTTATAGAGGTGTATGATTTTATATGTCCCACTTGTGATTAACGGTTTTAAAATCAAGTTTAAGATAGTAATTAGTTATCACTTTCTTTGAAATGATTGCAATTAGATGTATGATCCACTGTCTTTTATCTGAACTAGTATGAAATTTTTAAGTGTAACTTTCTCTATTCTTTATTGTTTATATTCTATTGCTTTTGATAAAGATTAATTTTTTACATACTTGGTAGAAGTCTAATACTCTGATATTTATTTAAAATCCCTTAAAATAAAGTTTTCAATAGTTGAAAAGTTTGAAAAAGCTACAACTCTAATACTTTGATATGTATTGTTTGTTTAATCTAGCTTTTACTCCTTTCAATGTCTTTCATGTTCATTCATACTTTACAATTTTGTTCAACCCTATTACACTTCTCTATATTCCTTTTCTTTAGCATCCATTATTATTTTTGCATATCACTATCTTTACTTTGTCTAGTCTTTCACATGTATTATCTTCATATCCTTACAACTCATTTGCTCTTATTCCTGGTCTACTCCTTTGTTTCTTTCATCTAATCCTCCTATTTATCCAATTATTAGCTTAAAATCTTGTTGTTATCTTGTTCCAACTAAGGTATTGTTCACTTGAGTGGATTTGAGAGAGAGTAATTAAGTGGATTTGAGAGGATTTGAAGATGATTTTTTTATTTGAGTGAATTTGGAGGTAATCGAGAGTGAATTTGGAGGTAATCGAGAATGAATTTGGAAGTAAATTTTTTTAATCTGTCACATAAATTAAATCCTATACTAATTCTTACAAATTTTACTTCCAAATCCACTTTCGTTTACCTCCAAATTCACTCAAATAAACAACAACAAAAATTATCTTCAAGTCCTCTCAAATCCATTCAATTACTCTCCTTCAAATCCACTCAAGTGAACAAGACTTAAGAGTTGTCTAATTCTAAGTAATCCCATCAATACTTAACTCCTCTATCGAAAAGTTTCACACTTGATTTGATCCCTTTCCTTTACACATTTTCTTTAGTCATATACTTATATCCTTACAATATATGCATTTGATGAATAAAACTTAAACATTACTTTCAATGATTAGATATGCTTACAATATATACATTTGATTAATAAAACCTAAAGATTATTTTCTTTGATTAGTTAGTTTTGAACATAGAATTTATTAATGTTAAATAATTTATTCTTTTTTAATAATTTACTTTTGTTTTGATTGTTGTCTATATAATAACATTTTATAAGTGTATTGATACATGAGCAAACTCAGATATAAAATTTAAAACTCTATTTAGAAGAAAGTAAAAAAAGTAATATATATATATATATATATATATATATATATATATATATATATATTAGTAGTAACTATCACAAAGTTTAATTTTAGCAAGTCTTCTCTTGGTGTATATATTATACAAATGAATAACTGTATGCTTATTTTGAAGAATAAATCAATAAGGTTTAAAGATGCTCTAATATTCGTGGTAAATGTTAACCGTGGCTAAAACTTTTGATTTTTTTTAATAATGTTAAGTGTGTTAGCCTTAATCATAATTTAGTTTTTAAAATCGTGTATGAAGATAGAGATGTTTATGAGAAATGATGGAAGCTTTCTTGCAAATCAATCACGAACAACTTCCAAGCAAGAGGAGGCAGCAGAATGAAGGTGCAAAGTGTGGCACGGTAAGTGTTTGATGGATGCTTCAATGAAGGTGTGAGGGTGAATCAAGGAATCTCAAGCTCCGAAAGCCTTCCAAAAGGGAAGGAAGCTAGAGGAGAATGTGCAGAATAGGTACAAGCAAGTTAAACTTTGAAAATAATGTCTAGAGAAATCTCAACAGCATTTCATTATCAATTCAAAGTTAGCTTTTACAACGTAGGGAGACTTCCTTTTATAGATGAAGGAGTGACTCCAAAACGTGCTAAGGAAGCTATTCTAAGTGTAAAAGAAGCTTGCTAAGGAAGCTACACCGTCTGGGAAACTTGGAATGCAAGGTACAACCCTGCCATGTCAGCAATCCGTGTGCAGAAGATGATCTGGCTTTCTGGGGCCTGGGCGCCGTTTTAGGGGGGTGCTGGAGCGCCACCTGCTAGCGTTGGGGCACCCTTTAGGGAGGTTGGGGCACCAGTTGCTAGCGTTGGGGCGCCATCTGCTTCCCTTTTTGGTTCCTTGATTTTCATCCTTGGTAGCCTTCCTTATTTGTATGTACATGGTTTCTCCTCTTTATTAAGACCCTACAAAACAAAGTAAAGTTTATTTAGCAAAGAGAAAGATGCTAAGACTTTAGAAAGAAAAGATTAAGTTTGTATTCAACTTCCCTTTCATAGTCTTAGTGTAGTTGATGCTTTTTTGGATGGGAAGTCCCTTTAGGGGTTGCCATCATTCCCTCCCTCTTTAAAAACGATTTGTCCTCAAATCGGGAAAAAAATAAGAAGCACAACTGTGGTTTATATTGTCCTCCTGGATCAAAAATATATCTACAAAAGATAGCAAAAATGAGTATGAAGAAGAGATATGCAAGAAGAATATGAAATGAAGGCCTTGTGACAAAAATGTGTTTAGAAGAAGTCTTGGCCTTTTTGTTTTCACTTTGTTTGGAACATTCCCCATGGGGAAATGGAGAATCAAAGTGATGTTTTTGAAAAGAAGAAAAGTCAAGGTATTTACCTGCTAAGGAAGGAGTTAATATCATGCATACCTTTGTCACCTTCTTATTTTCTTGAGAAGGTTGCTTGTCCAACCTAATTTCTTGTTTTCTTTCTTTTTCAATTTTTTCTTTGATTTTTATCTCATCCTCTTTCACTTGTTCAAGTGTAAGAGGAATCAATGTGATTTTATTGCCTTTATGGAGAAAAGTTATTTTGTTGGTATAGCCATCATGAGTGGAGTTATGATCACATTGCCATGGCCTACCAAGTAATACATGCCCAACATCCATTGGAACAACATCACATAAAACATTTTCTTCATATTTGCCAATGGATATTGGTATGGTTACTTGTGTGTTCACTACTATTTCTTCATCCTCTATTATCCACTGAAGGTTATAAGGCTTTGGATGAGGAGTAGTAGGTAAGGCTAATTTGTTCACCACTCTAGAACTACAACAATTGCTAGAAGAACCACTATCCACAATTAATGAACAAGTGTTTTGAAAAATTTTGCATCTTGTGCAGAATAGGTTCTCCCTTTGAGATTGTTCTAGCTCTTTGGTTTGACTTCCAAGAAGTCTTCTAACCAACAATAACTCACCTTCACAAGGTAAGGCTTCTTCCTCAGATATGGAAGTATCCGAATCACTAGAAGAATCTTCATTTTCACTTTGGTGGTCCAAGAGATAAGTAGACCTTTTATGAGGACACTCGGAAGAATAATGTCCTCTCTTTCCACACTTAAAGCATCTAGTCTCTCTACCCCTTGTTTCTTTTGAAGACTCTTTGTGAGTGGTATTTCTTTCGCGCTCTCTCTCTTTTACTTTACGTCTCACTTTCTCTTTCTCTTTTTCTTTTTCTTGAGGTTTTTCATACCTCAATGGACTACCCTCCCTCTTATGATCCTTCCTATACTCGGAGGTGGTAGGGTAAGTCCTTTTAGTGGAAGCTTTTCTTCTAAGCTGCTCTTCCACTCTCACATAGTTGGACAAAGTCATTTAGATCTAGGTAAGGTAAGAGTTCTACCTTATCTCTAATCTCATAGTTTAATCCACTATGAAATCTAGCTGTGGTGAATCTCTCATCTTCTTTTATCCCCGCTCTCAACATGAGTAACTCTAATTTTTGCCTATATTCTTCAACACTCATGTTTCTTTGTTGAAGTCGATGGAGCTTGTCCATGACTTCTCTAGCATAATAGGCCGAGACATACCTTCTGTGTAAGGCTGCTTTCAACTCATTCCAGTATTGGATGGTGTAGTCGCCATGCATCTTTTGATCTCTTATAATGGATGTCCACCAATAGAGGGCTGCACCTTGAAAGGTTAAGGTGGCTAAGGTCACTCTCTTCCTATCATCAACGTGGTAGCACTCAAAAATCTGTTCAACCTTCATCTCCCACTCAAAGCATTCTTCAACATTATCTCTACCATAGAAGGGAGGAAGATCAAGCTTAGGTTCCACGTGATGGTCTCTATGGTTATGATGACGCCTAGGAGGGCGTTGATAGTGATCATAAGGTTGGTAACTATGGTGATCACTATGTTGTGAATGATCATCATGATCATCGTTTTGCCTATAAGAGTGATCTCCTTGTGTATGCCCTCTCTGATTAAGAGTAAGATTGGCGACCATTTGCCTTAGCTCATTTAGCTCAGCTTTTGTTCTACTGAGCTCTTCTCTTAACTCTATGTTCTCCTGATCTTGAGTGACATTACCTTGAACACTAGAGTGACTCATGCTTGTGAAGTAGAGAAATTGTTTTCACAAAGATTTGAAAGCCTTTTACAAGTATGAATCAAACCTTTTGAAAAGAGAATTTGCTTGTTTTTGGTGAATGACTTCTATAAAGATTCTAGAGGTGAAGAAACCGAATAGCTCCCAGGAAGGAGAGGTGAGTCACAATGGACAAGCTTAGAAACTTTGTCCTTCCTTAGCCAAAGTGTCTCCTAACGTTTCTCACCCAAGTTTCTAGATAGAAGTCTTTCAAAACCCTTTTGAATGCAAGGATGTTATGCTCCTAGAAACCAAACAAAAGTTTAACTATGTGAAAAGCGTTCCTAAGTATCACGGAGACTTAAAACATAAAAGTCAATCAAGCAAGAAAAGTAAATGAATGGAAATGGAAGGCGATGATAAACAGCCCTGTGTGAAAGTGCAAGTGACACTTGGAGCCCCTTGACACACTTTCACTCTAAGAAGTGGAAACTAACTATTACAATGTTGCTTAGTAGACTTGGAATTGCTTGAAAAGCATTTTCCCAAGTTACTTTAAGTTTGAAATGTGTAAAGAAAATTAAACTTCAAAGGTTTCGTGATACAAGGCCTTAAAAGTGATAAAATGAGCTACAATATGTATACAATGAGAGTCTACTAAAGCTTGATGTAGTATAGCTCCAAAGTGTTTGAAAATTGTGGTGTGAAGAATGGAGAAATGCTGCTGATTGCTGAAACAGAACTGCAGCTTGGAGAACAACCTTTGTGTCCAATTCTTCAAACTCTCCACTTCCTAGGATGCTACCCTCTTGGAAGAAGCTTGCTGGAACCTGGATCACCTCAAAAAGAAGTCACACACCACTGCCAAACACAAAAACCGTGAAGAATGAAGTAGTTGATGCACTAGTAATTATTCACGTAAAAACATATCGGAGAGCTCAATTGGAAGCCAAAAAATGATGAATTCAAGTGATATAAAGTTGGAATAAAAGGAGGCACACAAAAGGAGCCTAGCAAAGGAACTAGAACAGATTATAAAAGCAAGAAAACTCAAAAACAATGAGGAAAACCCTGCGCAGTGAAACTGTTTGATTAAATTTCCAAACTGTTTGTCAAAATGCCACAAAGAACTGTAGAATTTGTGTTTTCTGGTTTTTGATTTGTAAACTGGATTGCAGGGGTTTAATTGCCTTTTTCAGATTGGTTTACACCTGTGTATAGATTTAATTGTCTTTGGAACAAGATCTCAGCTTTTGCCAAACCAGTTTACAATTTGAATTTGAAATAGTGGCTGAAATATGACAGCAACAGTAAAAGTGACTGATAAATGAGAAACAGCAGTAGTGAATTTGAATGGCAGTGAGGTAAACGGTTTAATGACACTTCAAGAAACTTTATATCATCATAATAGATGTGTCCAAACACCTAGACAACAAAGAAAGTGATGGCATCAGAATATGACAAGTGCACTACCTAAAAATGAGTAAAATGTGGAGATGCAGCAGGTCAATACCAATTTGGCTCAAAACTGATTTCAATTCACCAAAACTGACTCCAAACTCAATGAAACTGATCCAAAACAGTAAGGATCTCAATATGAGGTATACACTTGCATATGGCTAGCAAAATGATGGTTGTGGCTGGGAAAAGAGCAAATAGACCATGCAAACAAGTTTTAAATGTTCAATGAAACATGATCAAACAGTTGCTATGCACAAAAACAAGCAGAAACTCAAATTCACCTATTGAGTTGCCAATTATGCAGTAAAATATTGGCAAATATGTGACAAATTTCAAGAAAAATTGGAATGCAAAGTTGGCTGGATCAAGAGAACAATAAGAAATTACCTAAGCAACTAGATCTAGCTCAAGATTATTAATAGCTAGCAGATTCATACATCCTATAACACAGCAATGAAAACTGGCACGGTGCAAAAGCCAAAACGAAAGTAGAACCCGTGACAGCAACAGCCTCGGGAAAATGAATTTTTGAGCAACTCAAGCACTCTTTTTGAGATTCAATGGTGAATTCTGATTGCTAACACTTGGAACATGTAATAATGCATTAAACAAACTTGTCTCACGCAGTAGAATCAAAAAATCTGGACAGAAACAGTCTCCACATTATCAAACCTGAAATGCAGTTTTATGCAGATTCTGAAATCTGATTTTGATGAACTTGATCACTGATTTTGAGTTTCAGTGATGCGAATGAAATGCAACCAGTTTAGGCACATGTAAACTCATGAAACAAACTTGTACAAAACAGAAAACACTATAATTCTGGACTGCAACAGAATGTATCAATTCAAACCAGAAATGACGTGTGATGTAGAGGATCTTCTCGGTCAACACTCAAATATTGCTTTGATCAAAGCTAGGCAATGCCTCATCGCTTTATGTGATCAAAATTGAGTGAGAAGATGCATTGAACACATGGAGAAACGAAAACCAAAGGCTGACTTATAATCAAAACACATAGACAGAGAAAAAAAACGGCAAAAAATATGCATGACGTGACAGAAACGGAAATAAAGTGAAAGGTGGAATTTAACTCAAACAACTTAAAAGCACCGATTAAAATGAAGAAACACACTTAAGGAACAGTGAACGAAACAGAATTCACTCAAACACAGATGAAACAAAAAAAAATGTCAATCAAACAGTGACATATATGAAGAACAACACAAGACGAAAAAAAAAGAGAGGAATTAAGTTAAGCTATCACTTAGCTCTCGATGCGTGGCTAGAACTGTTGGCTCTTGATGCCAAATGATGGAAGGTTCCTTCCAAATCAATCACGAACAGCTTCCAAGCCAGAGGAGGCAGCGGAATGAAGGTGCAAAGTGTGGCACGGTAAGTGTTTGATGGATGCTTCAATGAAGGTGTGAGGGTGAATCAAGGAATCTCAAGCTCCGAAAGCCTTCCANAAGGGAAGGAAGCTAGAGGAGANTGTGCAGAATAGGCACAAGCAAGTTGAACTNTGAAAATAATGTCTGGAGAAATCTCAACANCATTTCATTATCAATTCAAAGTTAGCTTTTACAATGTAAGGAGACTTCCTTTTATAGATGAAAGAGTGACTCCAAAACGTGCTAAGGAAGTTATTATAAGTGTAAAAGAAGCTTGCTTAGGAAGCTACACCGTCTGGGAAACTTGGAATGCAAGGTACAGCCCTGCCATGTCAGCAATCCGTGTGCAGAAGATGATCATGGCTTTCTGGCGCCTGGGCGCCCTTTTAGGGGGGCGCTGGAGCACCACCTGCTAGCGCTGAGGCGCCCTTTAGGGAGGTTGGGGCGCCAGTTGCAAGCGTTGGGGCGCCCTTTAGGGGGGCTAGAGCGCAATCTGGTTCCCTTTTTGGTTCCTTGATTTTCATCCTTGGTAGCCTTCCTTATTTGTATGTACATGGTTTCTCCTCTTTATTAAGACCCTACAAAACAAAGTGAAGTTTATTTAGCAAAGAGAAAGATGCTAAGACTTTAGAAAGAAAAGATTAAGTTTGTATTCAACTTCCCTTTCATAGTCTTAGTGTAGTTTATGCTTCTTTGGATGGGAAGTCCCTTTAGGGGTTGCCATCAAGAAAGCTTAATGTTTCATCCACAATATGCTCACTAGTACAAAAACAGCGTACAATGTCGAATATTTTGGACCTTTCACATCGAATTCGAGAACGACGTCATATCAAAAGATGTAAAATTGACGTTGAATTTAAAAATTTGACATTAAATTTAACGTCGAATTTTATCAATATACGGCGTTAATCAATTTTTTTTATTTTTTTTAATTAATTGTGATCCTTTTTCATAACTCTGAGACCTGAAAAGCAGAAAAACAACCAATTTCAGTTTTTGGCATTTTATAAAGCATGAACTATGAACGTGTAGTATAGTATCAACAACAAACAAGTTCAATCAAACAACAACAACAAACAAATTCAACCAAATAACAACAACAAACAAGTCAAAAAAAAAAACAACAAACAAGTTCAACAAATAAGTTCTTTAAAACGAAATGAAAAACTAACCTTCAGTGATTCGTCAGAATAAAGTGTTTCCACCAGTGAGAGAGAAAGCAGAATACGTTTATGAAGGACAAGAACATGAAAATAATCGGTCAAAACAAACGAAAATCATAGATAAAGTAGTTAATTAACATGCATTTGTATCAAATGAAAGAAAGATTACATGTGATGGTCGTCAAACTTTGTTCGAGAAAAGTTTGAGAAGAGAAGAAGATCTCACACTCTAAGATAAAATTAATGAATTTTCAATCTCCCGCTCAAATTAAAAAGGGAAAACTTTTGGTTGACAAATAATACGTCGAAGCCCCAACAGATTCGACGTATAATTGGTGGTTTAAAAGAAAAAAGAATTAAAAAGGGGTTACCTTTTGGCTTTTGGCTGACAAATAATACGTTGAATCCCTACAGAACTCGAAGTACTATTGGTGGTTTAAAAGAAAGAAAAAAGAGAATGAAGCGCTAATTTAAATAATTATCATAATATAACGTCGAATTCCATACAATTCGACGTTTTACAATACATTTATTTACAAAAATGTCACTAGTCATTTTTAACGTTGACTATTCAGTGGTTGGACGTTGAACGTTATACGCTGTTTTTGTACTAGTAAATAAATTAGATGTTAGAAATTGGTGCAAAGGTTATATGACAAGCAACATTAAAAACAAACTTACTCCTTTTGAAATAATACCATATATGATCATTTAACTCGTTAGAATTTTCATGGTTTGTGTGATTTATTAAAGTCGTGTGTCTTTGTACTTAGTAAATAAAGTTTTTACACATCACTAATTGTAGTTTTAAAAGTTAAGTTATAAGAGGATTACAAATTTTAACATGTGCAATGATAACACTCATCGTACATTGTCTAAAAACATTGTAGAAAGAGATCTTGTACAAGATATGAATTTAGTAAACTATATAATGGTATTGAGTTCAAATATGCATATATAGTCGTTATATTTAAAAAACCATGCTTCACATGAGTGGAAAAAACTACTGCATATTCAATTACGCGTTAGGATATAAAACTACACAATATAGCTATATAAATTAATCTTTACGTACTAACAATTGTCCAATTAAGTGATTAGAAGATTATATTTTCTTAAATAATATCTTAACTGACTTTTTGTTATGCAAAAGACCACCTGATTAGGTTAGTCATAATTTAACATAAGTTTTACATAAACAAAGATTTGACAAAAATATTTCAGTTAGGTATTAAGAAAATGCCTATGTATATTTCTTCGAACTATTATATTCAATATTTGAATCTGTTCAAGATCACATCAAACCATTTTTAATTGAGTTTCAATTTAAAAAATGTATAGTTGGTCTACACAGTACACAAGTTAATATATTTTTAGTTATTTTCTTAAGGTCGTAGTGTTGTACACCTAGGGTTTATGGGGAAAAAAGAAATTAATATTATTGATCCTGTATACTTGGAAATGAGTCCTGGCTGGCAACAGGAAATAAAGATCTGTAAAAACAAAACAATGGTTTTTTAATAACAACTAGGTAAAAATACCAAACACGAATTTGGAAAATAAGACTATAGAGTTGTGCCTTCAACTCTTCTATTAATAAAATATTAATAACAAACATTTGCTGAAAAAGAAATTGAAAATAAAAAATGTTATTCAAACTGCTTATTTTTGGGACATAATAAAGTGAAAGAAGGTGAAAAATAGACAACTGCAGTATTAAAAAATAAATGTGATATTATAAAAAGGAAATGAGTAAAAAGATATACAAATACTATGGGAATATATAAATATTATTCTTGGTTTGAAAATAATGTAACCCTTAAATCCAACCAATACAACCTCAAATATCAAAAACCTCTCCATGTATAAATACCCTTGTTTTCCATTCTAACTGCACTTGTTCTGTAAGCCTCTGCCTTCTCTCTCTCTCTCTTTCTCTCTCCATTGCCCTCAGAATATACTCAGCCGCTGACTAACATGGGTAGAGCTGAAGTAATACCTGAGAACCCCCTTCAAGCAGTTCCTATCCTTTCAAGAGAAAGCAGTTTTTCATCTTCACCAAGAAGGTACACTTTTTTAATGAGAGAAAGAACACCTTCCCTTTCCCTTTGCGCCTTTTTATTTTTGTTTTCTTCAATTTCCTCTGTTTTCCTCCAAAATGAAGCAAAATCATGCCACCCCAGAAAGAAAAACACTCCCTTTTACTTAACTTTACCAATCATGAACATTTTGTTCACAAGTTTAGTTTTAGGTGACATTGTAAACTTTACATCTCTCAAAGAGTTTACAAGCCATAGAGAGCATGATATTTTTCTTATCTGAATAATCATTGTAATTAGGATCTTTTTAGTGAAAACTCTGAAGTATTCTTACATAATTTTCTTTAAGATTTAGTCACACTTAAACTTGATATTCCTTTCCAAGATCGTGTTATCCAGGACTAATTTACTTTTAGTGATTGGAACTATGTACCTTGAGATGAAAAACACTGAAATTTATCGAATTTGTGAAGAAACTGTTGATATGATTGTAAACTGTTTGATGTTATGTTTTAGGTTGGAGGGCAAGGTTGCTATTGTAACAGGGGGTGCGAGAGGGATTGGTGAAGCAACGGTGCGAGTGTTCGTGAAGAATGGTGCGAGGGTGGTGATAGCGGATGTCGAGGATGCACTTGGCAGGATGGTGGCGGAGACCTTGGCCCCTTCAGCCACGTACGTGCACTGCGACGTTAGCGTGGAAGAAGAGGTTGAGAATTTGGTGAGTTCCACAGTTTCTCGGTACGGGCAAGTGGACATAATGTTCAACAACGCAGGGGTGTTAGGAAACCAGTCGAAGAACAAAAGCATTCTGAACTTTGACCCGAACGAGTTCGACAGTGTGATGCAAGTGAACGTGAAGGGCATGGCCTTGGGGATCAAGCACGCTGCAAGGGCCATGATTCCTAAGGGCATTGGGTGCATAATTTCCACTGCTAGTGTTGCTGGGGTGATGGGGGGTCTTGGCCCACATGCTTACACTGCCTCAAAGCATGCGATTGTGGGGCTAACCAAGAACACTGCTTGTGAGTTGGGGAGGTATGGGATAAGGGTGAATTGTATTTCCCCCTTTGGGGTGGCCACCAACATGCTTGTGAATGCTTGGAGAATAGGTGATTGTGATGAGGAAGGAGGTGATGATGATGAGGGTATGAATTTTGGGTTACCATTTCCAGAGGAGGTGGAGAAAATGGAGGGGATTGTGAGAGGGCTTGCCAACTTGAAAGGACCAACTCTAAGACCCAAAGACATTGCTGAGGCTGCACTCTATCTTGCCAGTGATGAGTCTAAGTATGTTAGCGGTCATAATCTTGTGGTGGATGGTGGAGTCACCTCCTCAAGAAACTGCATTGGTTTGTAACTTTGTGCTTATCATATCCACCTTTGAGAGTAGGATCCACCTGAATGTAAAATTATTCATATAAATGTAATTGTAGTTATTTTTATTATTTTACTTTTCTTATAAAAACTTAAATTATCAATAGGAAGAAGTGAAAGTGTGAATTAAAAGAAATCCTAGATTAAATTAAATTAAAAAATTGACTAAATTATAAGTTAATAGTGTTCTTACAAAGTCGAAAACTCTACAAAGACTATTTTTACGAACTTTTTCAACTTTCGTTTTGTAAAATCTTTGTCATCTTCATTCTTACTACTTGTTCTCAATAAGATGAATGAGGATTGTACTTGCAGAAAATACTTAAATACTTAACTCAGCTTCGAACGTTAGTGATATTACATGTGTAATCAATGAGAATGTATAGAAAATACTTTGATTATTATGTTATTTATAATATAATTCATTACGTTTGTAGGTCCTTATCTGAATTAGCATGAGCTTGAGCGTATAAGCCTATTTACCTTGTTTAAGTTAGATGTACGATTGTATTTTGCTAAGTTACAAAGTAGTCGGTATGCTATTAGCTCTGGAAGACCGACAGGTAGTCTGACAAGTCGGCTAGTGGTAGTCACCATGCGAGCTAGACCTGTTTGGGTGTAGGCATTTAGAATGCATATACCATATCTTCCTAAGACAAACCAATTTGATGTGGTCAAGGGATATTCGACCATATACAATACAACAACCCCATAGTCTTTTTATAACATGAAGGCATGTAAAGAACTTTAGAGAATTAGTAGTAGTTGGTCCTTAGTAGACTTATCAAACATGACGCCGGTAGTCGTCCCACAAAGTTTTGCATAGAAAACTTGTATCTTTGGTTGAAACCTTACAAGTATAATAGCCCCCAGCCTCGAAGAGTGTAGCGACAAAAAGGTTGTAATGGTTCAGAGTTAGGGCTGAAGTGGTGAGTAGCAAAACTATAGAATTGTTGGGCTGAGTAGCAAAACATAACCTAATATGTCCTAAGTGTCTACAATTAAAGAAGTCTAGCTAGCATGGTGACTACCACTAGCTATCCTATCTGAGTACATGTCGGTCTATCAAAACTAAAGGTGGATTGACTACTCTATAACTTAGCATAATACGATCATATAATTGACTCATACAAGATAAATGGGCTACTGAGCTTAAACACAAGCCTATCTAGATAAGGAACCAATACATTATATTATAAATAATACAATCATTTAATTATTTTCTTTATGTTTTCATTAATTACAAATTTAATAATATTGATGTTCGAAAGTAACTTCGAGCATTAGAGTGTCTTCTACATACACAATTCTAGTTCACCAAAGGACAAGTACTAAGGAAGAATAGAGAAAAATTTTGAAAAACAAAAATTGATTTTTTTTTTTTTTTGAAGTTAGTCTTTATAGAAAACCTCTTTAAATATGTAAGAACACATTATAAGTAATATTTTTTCTTTTATTTTTTGGTCATTCTTTTAAATTCTAATATATGGTCNGATAATCACAAAAATGTCTCTTCTGCATTGTTGTATCAAGAGGAGACTTTAAAGATTAATATTCAGATTGTTTGAATCATGTTTGATTACATTCCTCAACTAATGTAATATATTAAAAAAAATGTGTTTCCTTAATAAAGCTACAATAATTCATCATATCATTAACTTCTAACTTCATTTGCTTCTCAGGTGGACTGTAGTAAATATTTAGATATAGGTGTTTTATTTTTATGACTAAAATATACGGCAATTTTTTAGAGAATTTAATCAATAGTAAGATTTTTAATTTATTTATAAGAATCAAACTCCAAACTTTAATTAAAAGTTTACATTTA
>NC_028359.1:15146119-15154944 GCF_000741045.1 Vigna radiata var. radiata | reverse complement strand
TATATATATATATATATATTGTGTGTGTGTAAAACGTGAGATTGGTAATTAATAGTTTGTTTTAATTATTTAATTTGAATTAAAGTAGTATTCAAAAGGAGATGTGAAAGAAGTGAGAAAAGTTGTCAAGTTTGTAATGAGAGTGATAAAATTTGTCCAAAAATGTGTGAAGCTCATGTTATAGAAGTTTGACTTTTGAATGAAATATGTGGACCCATATTTCTTATTTTTGTGACTACACTTGTTTTTTTTGTGTTGTTAGTCTCGTATAATGGATTACAATTTCAATGTAATTGATTGTATTTTGTCATCTAATCCTAAAAAATCCTTCTTAACTAGTGAAGTGAAGAGGTTCATAAGTTGTTTTCAAATACTCAGTTTACAGTATATATATATGTACACGTGGAGTTATATATAAAAAATTATTACATGAGTAAAATGATTTTCTAGTAGCATTAGTTTTTAAAACAAATTATATTTTTACCAAAAGTATAAGCTTGATTTTATAATATTACTTTTTAATTAATTACTAAATTTTTAAAGGCCTTTTGATTGCATGATTAGAACTAAGGTCATAAATTTAAAACTTATATGCTTTAAATATCTTCATTAAAATATGGTGATATGATATAAATTCAAATATTAAAATAAAAAAAATTATCTATCTTAAAAACATCTATTTATATTAATAATTAAATAAAAAAATATATTAAAGTATAAAAGTTTTATAAGATTTTTGTATTAGATTAAAAATAATAAAAAAATTCAGAAATGATATAATAAAAAAATAAATAAATAAAAACTTTAGCATAATCTTAGCTAAACTTAACTGTGAAACAACAAGTAGCCAAATAAATAATAGCATAAGATGAGAGAAGTAGAATAAAAAATGTTGTTTGAGGTTGAAAATGAAAGACTAGTGCAATACATATCCTCAATTATGTCAAATATAAAGTATATGATTAAGAAGGTAACTTCTCACAACTTTCCTTAATTGGTTGAATCCAGGTATCATTGAAAATTTCGAGACCATACCACACCTGGCAGATATCGATTCGTTTCATATTTTATTAATGGTCAATCATCTACCATTTACTTTCCTAGTTGAGGTTGGAAATAATCTGCAGAGACAAATTATTAATCAAATATCAAATAGATTAATGTTGAATATTGATGAATATTGAAAATTTATATTTTTTTATGTTGAATCTTCCAAATATATTAAAAAAATTATAATATATTTTAAAATATTAAAATCAGTGTATATTTTAAAGACTCAGACTTAAGTCTCATAAAAGGAACTTTAAACAACCAGATATAATAACACTACGATTAATTAGCTAGACACTGACTATGATACCTTCCTCATTCATTCACACAATGCTTTTTATTAGGGAATATTATAGGAACAAGATAACATATAACACTCAAAACTGCAAGATGTAAGACGCGATTTAAAAGAAATGAAACGCAGGTATATATGTAAAAGGCCTTTAGTTGTCCTATATTTTTAATGACAATTAAATTTTTATAATATAATAACACTTTTGTTGTAAAATTATATGTTTCTATCCTTTTTATTGTAAATTAACTAATATTTTAAAAATTTCAAGTCTCTTTTATTATTATTTTTTTCAAATATATATTTCTAGCCTAAATAAACAACTTTTTGAAACATTCTAACGAAAAAGAAATAAAAATAATTTAAAATATATAAATAAATACAAATTTTATTTATAAGTAAGCTTTATAGAAATAAATTAGGCTTAAATTTATTTATTTGTTAAATTTGTTGTTATATTTATTATCAAATCATCTATTAATATTTATTTTTACATTTGATATATATAACTCAATGAGACAAATATATTAAAAAT
This sequence comes from Vigna radiata var. radiata, assembly GCF_000741045.1. Lineage (NCBI taxonomy): Eukaryota > Viridiplantae > Streptophyta > Magnoliopsida > Fabales > Fabaceae > Vigna > Vigna radiata. The sequence continues at coordinate 15,153,067 of NC_028359.1, read as the reverse complement.
TTCTCACGTCTAGATAAAATAAATTTAAAATATACAAATAGATACAAATCTATAAATTAATTTTATGAAATTAAATTATTTTAAAATTCATTTCTTAATTAATCATAAAAAATAAAAATATTTTATACTAATAAATATATATTTCACCGTTATTGAATATTATTAATTTATGTACATTGAAACAAAGCATTAAAAGTTATCATGAAGAATATTTTAAACAAAAACAGTCTTGGAAGGGATGCATTAAAAGTTAGCCTTTTAGCTTGACATATATTTATTAGGGTAAAATCATTTAAGCGTTCCTATTTTTATAAGGTATTCCCATTTTGGTCTCTTTCTTTTAAAACTTCCTAATTAGGTCTTTAAAAATGCTAATTTCAAACAAATTAATCCCTGCCGTTAAAATTGAGTAACGGTGTTAAATCTGTGCAGAGGTGGATAGATGACGCTTTCAACCATTAAATATCAGACGAAACGTGACAGAAATCTGAGTGATACGTGGCGTTTTATCCATTCATTAAAAAAGTTAATTAGATTTGTAATTGTTAAAGCATTTGAAGAATGAAATTGTGAGTTTAAGTTCTGAAGTAGGAGACCCAGCTCGACATATTTAGGGTTCATCGGTGTTGAAGAGGGAAGTTCCACAGTAGAAGATGCAACAATGTCGATGGCTCATTCTTGTTCCTCTTCAACTTGCAATGCATGCGGAAGAAAGCATTTCCATTCTGCTTCAAGCTCTCATGGAGATGGAGGGTGGAACAAGAAAGATGCATCGCTGATCTGCCATTGTGGAGAGAAGAGTGTGTTGAGGACTGCAAAAACGATGAAGAATCGAGGGAAACTATTCTGGGGTTGTCCTAGGCATAAGATGGGGAGTGAAATTGGAGGATGGAACTTCTTCAAATGGTTTACTGATTGGGGAGTTGAAGAAAGTGTTAACTGTGAGGTATTGGAAGCAAATGATGAGAGGTTGGTGAAGACTTTTGAAAATCAAGGTGTTAAGCAGATCTTTGATATGCAGAAAGCTGTGATGGGTCTTCAAAGTTGGATGAAATATTTGGTTGTGGTTGTTAGTGTTGTATTTATAATGAACATGATTATAATTGCAATGCTAATGGGAAGGGTTTGATAATGTTTATCTTCTTCAATTCCTAAATTTCTAGTGATTCTAAGGTTGGGTTCCAACTGTTAATAGGTTTTCTGAGAGTTCCTTGTACCACAAGTAATCCACAGAGCGTTTAGAGGACGTGAGTTGTTGAATCAAGGTAAGGGAAGCTAGATTTCTGTTTTAATTAGTAGTATGACAAGTATGTGTGATAAATTTTGTGTTATAGTGTTGTTTGAGTTGAATATTAGGTTTTGAGTAGATTAAATTATCTGTTCTTTGAATGCCAAATCATGAAACTGTGAAATGATGATTGTGAATTGAATTGGATGGTGTGTGCAGCTGTAATTGAACATATTAAATGTGAGTTATCTGTTATAGTAGTGATTAGATAGAAAGTGAAGTGAATCGTACTTGTTTATAGTCATTTTAGAGGAAGTGAGGTAGTGGAAATGAGACTTAGAGGTCAAGGGCTCAATTGGTCTATTGGGGCAGTTTAGGTAAGTCAGTTGTGACTTGTTTGAGTCATCAAAATGGTCAAAGTGATAAATTGTAATTTGGGTCCTTAAGTTGATGAATTTGATGTTTTAGATTAGGAAACTATCCAAAAACACTTTAGATTGATGGTAGGAAGGTTTAGAATCACTTAGTTAAGTCTAATTAAGTATATAACACAAATTAGGATGGTTAGAAGTACGTAAAAATAGTTAGAATTGGTTGATGGTGTTTGAGCTGCATAATTCTGCAGAATTTGGTGCTGCAAATTATGCAGACTCGCTTAGCAAATGGATTCGCTCAGCGAGTCACCCTGGTGAGATGCTCTATGCTAGGGCATCCGCACAGCGAATAGACGCATTGTGCGAATGATTTAGAGGTTTCTCTTTGTTTGCTGATCCGCACAGCGAATCAAGACGCTGAGCGCCTGGTTGGGGTCTAGAACCACTGCCATTTTATCCAAATAACGAATATGTGCGCTTTACGAGTGTTTGGGGAGTTTGAGCCATTGCTTGGGGCTCTCGCATAGCGAATTGGGACGTTACGTTAGGGTCTGATACTGTGTAGCAGAATTTTTCGGTTTAGCTGAGCTCATAGACTTGGTACGCTGAGCGAGAGGTGAGTGATCAGAACCCACTGTTTCTGTTTTCGCAGAGCGAGTTTGGGGCGTTGAGTGACTAGTCCAAAACCTATTTTTATTCTTTTTATCCCTGTTTTCTGATAACCTTGAGCTATGTTTTGATTATTAGAATGGTGTAAAAGTATCTATGATATTTTATGATCATGTATTATGGCATTTGGTTGTTCACGTCTGAAGTTAAGTTTTAAAGTGAAAGTATGGTTGATGAACGTAATTCCATGATCCTCATGGAGAGGTTACATGGTAGTGTTCTGTGTAAGTTTAAAATTATTGCAGGAAGCTCAATCTTGGGGGTTATCCTGAAACTCCAATGGTCTTTCATCCTCAAGTAGAGAGGATTGAACCATGTCGTGAGGAGTAGTAGGAGGTCTTAGTCTTGGGGGCTTCCAGTATGCCTTAAGGCTTGAAACAGACTAACCTCGTGAGTGTGGTAAGGTGAAATCCATTGGCAATGGCTTTGCAAAGCAGTAGAGGCCACCACAAGTGCATGACCTGCCATGGCTCGACAATCATTCTAAGTCCGGAAGGTCAAAGTCAGTGTAATGTCTCGCATCAAGTATTTCATGTTAGAAATGACTATGTATAATTATATGAAATATAATTTAAACTAGCTTACCTTTGCTTTTCTGTTGTTTGTTTTTGTATATTTTCTCTTTTGCGATGATCACCTGATTGGTGTGAGCTTAAGGAGACATTTGTTTTAGTTACTTTAGTGATAGGTGATCGAAGGGATTCAGTATTGAAGTTGGATGAATCTATAGGTGTAGATATTGTCTTTCGTAGGTTTGTTTCTTATAGTAGTTAATTTATCATATATGTAATATTTATTTTAGTAGTATTTTATTATTAAAAATGGAATCTTATATATATGAATCATTTTTCTTAATCAATCATTACTATCTATCTTTCTTGTAATTGTACTTAATTTTTATTTTAATTTGAAGATCCAATTCGGTATCTATCTAGCCTGTCATGGGAATGACATTGATTATAGACAAAGGTTGTGTGATCGATCTCATGAATCTCATGACATTGGTAAAATAAGGCATTGATAGTTGACAATTAAAAGAAGAAGAAAAAAAAGTGGGTTAAGACAGCTAGAAAAGGTGGAAAGATGAAGGATTTGGAAGCATGCCATTTATAAAATTGTAAGTTCAAGATTTTGTGCAAGCAATATCTGACTCGTATCTTGTTTTGGACCACTCTCATAGCTGACAGGACTACCTAATCCATCGACATTCAAAAGCCAAGTTGCTGACTATATATTAAGACTTTCTTTGTTTAGGGTTGGCACACATTTGAAGCCATTTCCAAATCTATATATTATGTTTGTGTAATGGATATTATGTTTAACAAAAAAAGAAATCTAATTCTTTATAATATGAAAAAAATATATTTAAAATTATGTTGGAAGTAAAATTCAAATATAGTTAGTTGACAACTTCTTAAAAAAAAATTAAATTAGATATTCTTAAATCTTAAGAATATATTTTAAACTTAACTTAATTTTGTCAAGTAATTAATTTATATCCAGTTATATATTTTAAATTAATTTTATTTATAGTGAATATAAGATTCTCAACATATTTCTTTTTTATTGTAATACATACATATTAAACATGTTATTAAATATTAATAAATAATTCGATAACAATTCAATAATAAAATATGTGATGAACCTAATAATTTATTATTTATTTTACATTTAATCAATGTGATAATTTTAGTAATAAAAAATTATTATGTCGTTGAAATTAATTTATATATATATATATATATATATATATATATAAATAATAATATTTTATAGATAAAGTCACAACTAGCTTATTTAATTATAACTAATTACATGTTAAACAAGTAAGTAATTAATTATTAAAATTAGTTTGTAAAGAAATGTGAAGGTAATCGCTTTCGAGAAGATATTCTAATGTACAATCAAAGAACTAGGTTGATTAGTCTTTTTATACTGAATTGAAAAGGTTGATAGGTTAGGAGAAGACCTACGCTGTTTAATTAAGATCCCTTCTCATTAAACTATGAACATTTTTCCCTTTTATTTTAAGAGTACGCATTATATATATAGGATAACGTTTTTCTTGTTCACAAATTGTTTTTATTTTTTAAAAGGAAAATCTGTGGCCTTTTAACATTTTTTTGGAAAGGAAGAATGTATATTGTATTTTGGAATGTATACAAGAGAAAAAAAAAAACTTAGGAGATGTCAAAAAAAATTGTAATAATTTATACCTAACTCAACTTGTTCATAAATGTGATATTTCACTTATTTGTATTTTATACTATAATTTTTTTTATTTATATAAATATAAGAATTGAATAAATCTAAAAGGACTACTAAATAAACTAATATAAATTAAGATAAATTCTTAATAACTTTAATAAAATCTTAAAAAAATAAAATTTAAATATCTACAAAATTATTCAATAAGATAAGATTTACTCTGTATTACAAATTGATCTTATAGACAAGTGATGCAACATCTTCAAAGATATATTTCAACAGTTAAATAAAAAAGAAAAAAACTAGTTATACCGTATATGTTCAAGGACATCTCAATCATCATAATATACTCAATCTTTATGATTAAGCGCTCACTATGACAATTTAGTTGACTACATGTCGATCATGACATCTTAACTAAGTTGACTGGTTTAAGATCGTAATTAAAAGGTATAATTTGCAGATTAGTTAACCAATGACTAATCAAGATAATTAACAATATGTATCAGGTTCATCCTTGTAAAAAACCCATGAACATGATATAAATAGCACAATACATGAGGTAAATTGATTATATTTCATTCCTATAATATTTAATATTATCTAATACACTTGGTTGACTTGAATGAAAAAATATCTTTTGTCAGTATAATCCCTATTCATTTGGAGAGGATGAGTATTGACCATTTCAGCTTAACATATAAAATGTAAACTAGAAATGCTTGGAGTTAAAGTTTTTATAAAATATATTCGACTAAAACTAGTGCTGCAAAAAAAAGACCACTCAGCCTGGTCCACCACAGTTTCTTCCACTTAGTGGGTCAATTCAACCCGACTCACTTACTAGAAAGTCGAAAAAAATTCAAACCTGGTCTAGCGCACCACAAGTTGGTAAATTAAACGAGTTGAATCATTAACTAACTTAATTGCAAGAGCTTTTTTTCAATTAAAAAATCACATTTTTTTCTAATTAAAATCTAAAATGATATTAAAATCTAAAATCTCATTTGACAGACCGTGGAATTGGTTGCTTTGCACCAGGTGTACAAGTGTTGGATTCATCACTATGTTGGTCGTTTGATCCGTAGGCATGGCTATGTTGTTAAAATGGAAAGGGCCAACAACATTAGATTGGTCTGCAAGAGTGCGTCTTGGAGGAGTTTGTTCAACCATCTCCTTTGTTCTTCTAACTGGTGAAGGTGATAGTAATCTGTCAGGAGAAGGAAACAAATCCCTAGATGGGCGTCTGACTATCCTTCTTCCTGCTACATCTCCTCAGGTATAGTACATTGACCATTGATATGGTCACCACCACAAAAATCACATAGCTATTGTGTTTGGGAGACATTGCGAATCTCCTTTGGAAGTTGTGAGAAGATCTTTGTCAATGTATCTAGCTTTTGGATTAAAAGATGATTCTGGGCTAGCATTGCATCATCTGCAGGTAAGTGCAAGACTCCTCTCTTTTGTGTTGGTGCGCCCCTTTCACTAAATGCTTCTTGTCCATTAGCTGCCATACTCTCTATCAAGTCACAGGCTTCATCCCCAGTCTTCTATTTGATATCACCTCCAGTTGAGGCATCTAACATCATCTTAGACTGCATGTTCAGTCTACCAAGGTAAGCAAGAACAACCCGTGAACTGGTGTCTTCCTGAGTAAGCCTTTGAATCACTCCCATGCTTGACCTAGAGTTTCTTCCATGCCTTGCTTGAATGATGAGATTTCCAGTCTTCCCTGAGTAACTTTAGACTGTGGAAAATATTTGCTGACAAACTTTGCAGCCACAGTCTCCCATGTAGTAAACATCCCTTCAGGGAAGGAATTAAGCCATGTCTTAGCATTACCTCCCAATGAAAATGAGAACAAGTTAAGCCTCACTCTATCATCTGATACACCTGCCATCTTCATTGTATTACAGATTTCACTAAATGTTGTCAAATGGTCATAGGGGTTCTTATTTGACAGACCGTGGAATTGGTTGCTTTGCACCAGGTGTATAAGTGCTGGATTCATCACCATGTTGGTCGTTTGATCTGTAGGCACGGCTATGCTGTTAAAATGGAAAGGGCCAACAACATTAGATTGCTCTGCAAGAGTATGTCTTGGAGGAGTTTGTTCAGTCATCTCTTGTGTTCTTCTAACTAGTAAAGGTGATAGTAATCTGTCAGGAGAAGGAAACAAAACCCTAGATGGGCATCTGACTATCCTTCTTCCCCTTGTCTCGCTTAAGGCTTCAAGAAGAGGTTGCGTATTTTTCTTGCTCCTAGTATGTCTGAGCTCCTACTGCATGCAAAAGAAACACAAACCCTAGTAGTACTTTTTTATAAAAAGAGAAAAAAAATAAAAATAAAAAAATAAAATATATACAATCAAGTCAAATTTAATCAGTTTACACTACTAGATGAGTTAAACCATGACTCCCCGGCAACGGCGCCAAAAACTTGTTAAGTCCCTGGAAAGTGTAC
>NC_028359.1:15120370-15145359 GCF_000741045.1 Vigna radiata var. radiata | reverse complement strand
GTTCACCATAATCATGGTGAAACTAGATGAAATATGATGAAAGAATGGAAGAAATAACCCTAAACTTGGTAGATTGGAGCCTAAGCATCCAAGGAACCTCCTTCAAGGTGTGTGGAATAGCTCTGGACGTTTTTCTCTGCCAAAAGAATATGTTTTGATTCGCACTGAGGCTATAAATAAGCCCAAAAAGATAACAGAAAGATTACAGAATCTAGCTAATAAAAACAGACAACCGCTCAGGCGCCTAAGTTCACCGCTCAGCGGTTTCCCTTTTGTTGCTTTGACCGCTCAACGGTTAGGTTTGCCGCTGAGCGGTTTCCCTCTAATCGCTCTGAGCACTCAATGGTCCATTCTGGCGCTCAACGACTCACTTGACCCTTCTTTTCATCATTTTTCTCTTTCTTTCATGGGTCTAAGTCCACCTTACTTCACTTCCATCTTCAATTCACCTTAAAACCCTGCAAAACAATTTAAAAACAAGCATAATATCTCAAAACCCAACTTTTGACTCTCACAAGACTCAACTAAGTGTTTTACTTGATTTTAAGCTCATTCTAAGCCATAAAGGGTGTGTTTTAATATCAAATTTAAGTATGAAAATAACGATTTTTAGACTGTTATCACAAAACATCCATTTGGAAAATGCTAAAAGGAAACCTAAGATACATATCATAAAAAAGACAAGAGTAAATGTAGAAGAAATCCTCTCTGGAGCTCTCTCTACCATGGAAGACTCTCTCACTCTCCCCGCAAACAATCAATTTCATGCAAGAACTATAACCTAGGGTTAACGCAATTATCATTCGCCCAATCCAACAAAAGAGTTTTATTGGTAAAAGCATTGGGAAATTCAATTACGTCTCGAGAGGCCCATTCATAAATACTAGAAGACGAAGAGGGGAGATTTTCGGGGTCCTCAACTACAGTCCCACCATAGACACAAGGTGTTTTCGTCGCTAAGCATAGTGGAAATGCCACATTGAACCCTAGTTTGAGAACCCTCCGATGCACCAGCATTGTCGCCGCGCCCCCTTTCTTCGACAGATAATGGAGAACAATCTGAAGAAATGGAAGGATCCATAGTTACCTGTTGGAAAATGAGAGAGGAAATACTGGAGAAGAAGTGCGACGGCTTGTGGAAGATGAAGAAGAAGAAAAGGCGCAAAAATGACAATTGAACAAACCAAGATTTTTCGAAAATCCTTTCGCATTAATGATGGGAAAACTGACGTAACCACCAAAAATCTACACCGTAAGATCAAAAAGATCTGACGACCCTGCTTTCAAGACTCTACAACTACCCTAGAGGTAGGAAAAACTAAATTATTACATAGAAATGAGGTGGCATCATAAAACGTAGCGCAGCGAGAAGACCCTTACAATGAAAAACCACTTAAAGTCCTATAGTTAACGTAACCAAACAAGTCAAACTGTTAACTCAGACTTGGGGGGCATCATGTACGGTATGATATTGTAGCCGAGCGGTTACATATTATTACCGATCGGTCTGGTCAAGGTCAACACTTGTTAGAGCAAACTAAAAGAAGTTAGGCCGCAATTGGGCTAGCGTTTGCATAATTGGGTTAACAATCCAACAAAGAGCAAAACAAATCAAGAATATCTTATTGAAGATATGAAAGATATCTAAATATATATATATGAGCAAATTATAATCAACCAACCATATTTTTAGGTAAGATCGTTAATATTTTATTTTGTTTATATTTTAATGGGTTTATGTCAGTTTAAGGTCCATAACAGAAATTATAAAAGAGAGCCAAGGCTACGAGCCAGGTACGTTCTACTGACATTCTACTCACACTCTACTCACTGATACCTAGAAAGCATTCAATTAAGAATTGAGGTTCTTCCATCATACGCCTAACTTGAACGTCGAATTGTCATTGCATGTAACTCCCCCCTCGGTCAAAGATCAAAGTCCACCGAATGGTCAAGGTCAAAGAAGAGCGAACGGTCCAGACCTAGGAAAAGTGAGCAATCCAGACAATCCAAATATCAGAAAGCGATAAAACCACGTCATCCAAGTTAGTCTCTCGATCCCACAAAATTTATACTGATACACTATATATTTTCAATTAACTATCATCCTAGAAAATTTACTTTTGATTTCTATAGTTTCTTTAAGCGAATAATTATAAAATTTTAACTACAATTTTATTCTTTATTTTTTTAAATTAAATAATTCTGTTCTTCTAGAAATGTTTGATCTAATTGAAAATAAAAAGCACATATATATGTAATTAATGTCAATTATTATTCACGCAAAACAACAAATCTTAATATATGCTATTTGATATATATATGAGATGACTTTATAATGATAATGTGTAAAATGTTATTCATAGTACCAACAATATGGAAAGAATAATCGCGGTCTAAATGGTTTTTTTAAAACAAAAACTAACTTTACAAATATTTTTTTCTTAATTTCGAAAAAATATTGTAAAATCGTTTTCAAAATTAGGGTAAAAATCATTTTAATTCCATATACAAGTTGGTGGCATGAGTCCAAAATATTAATAGGAAGAGGAACAGAAACTTTGAAATTGCATGTCTTAATTATTGCAGCATTGACATTCTGTAACAGAATTGAAAATCATGAATGGTGTTGTTGTGGGTATGGACAGCTCAATTACAGAGATAGTCCACACTACCTTGAAGATTGGAGACTGACAAATGAGTTCAGAGTTCAAGTGCTTGGACTCAGAGTCCTACCTACGTAGGAGTACTGCATCTATCAACCCTACCCTAATAAACCCATAAACTACAAATAAAATATCTGTTTTCGTCTACACTTGCATACTAAATTCAAATGTGACATGATTAATTAAAACTTCAAAATATTTTCATTAGATTAATAAAGATTCTCTACAAACTTTGAATTTCAGGGCATTTAGGGGGAAGCATATAGTATTGGCTCGGGGCACAAGTAAAAGGTGGTGCTATTATTTTATATGCCATGGTGAGTATTTAAGTTTTATATATTTGTTTAATGGTGTATTTAACTAATTATCACTATATGCCAAAGTAATTGGTGTAAAATAAGGGTGTAGATAGTAGAAAAGGGTGTATATAGCTTTGTTTTCAAACATTTCTCCCTGCACCTTCAAATTTTATGGCAAAATTATCCAGTTATTTTTTTGACTTTTTTTCTTTCCTATATAATTAAATTAACCTAACGCATTGCGCCCACCACACTTACTCGTTTTGAATTTTCACAAATCCTAGCGTCGCACCTCTTTGTTTTCTCTATGTTGTTTTGGTGTACATCCTTGTAGTTGTCGAATTTGGCGAAAATTTCTCTCCTACCAACGAAGCTTTGCTTCGTTTTTCAGTCCTGCACGCACGACACCACAGGTTCTTTTTGCACCACAGCTTCGTTTTCGTTTTTATTTAGTTTACATTTTCATTAAAACTTATTATGACAGTGTATATCGACGGAACGAAGGAATATGTGTGGTTTTGGTCGAAATTTGTTTATTGTTTTTATCGAATTTCGAAATTCAAGATATCTTCCAAGTCATTCAATGAAAAATCTAAAATTAGTTATATAATTTTCCTCCCATATTATGGAAGAAGATAAATATAATATAAAGTTCGAAAAATTTTAAAATTAGTTGTATCATTTTCTTCGCATATTTTATTAATGAAAGAAGATAGTTATAACATAAAGTTCGAATTTACTTGTGAATCAATCAAATTAAAAAGAAAACCTTTTATCTTATAATATTTTGTTAGAATTTATGGTTGACATATACTAATGAAGGAGCAATAAACCAATTTCCAAATAGTAAAGCGAGCGTACCTGAAGACATTGGGAATAATTAATGAACCTGAATTAGTATATGATAAACCTGAATTAGTCTATGATCTTCCTTCTCACCTTTAGTTCCCTCTAGATTTTCTCTTCTGATGGGGATAAAGAGAAAGAAACAGGAATGAATAGTTGTGCTCATAGATGGAGACCATGAAATTTGGCTCCTCACAGATGGAGACCATGAAATTTTGCCCCTTTAACAAATTATAATTATTGCTCGTCTCTACACAATACCTTTCATGACAAATATAGCCTTAGCCATATTTATCTTAATTAGATCACTTTATAAAGTTGGCTAATAAAATATAATGATCCTAACACATTTAATTTTTACTTACATATATATATATATATATATATATATATATATATATATATATATATATATATATATATGCATATAAATCCTTACAAATGTGTTAGACTTTATGAGCTCAAAATTGCCATTATATACTTTGAGTATATCCCATAGTCTCGTCCATTGATTATATCCGCATGTAGAACCAAAGTAGTTTTAATTGCAACAATTGCAACCAAACAAACAGTGATCACTAATGTTGATAGAACCAAATGACATGGATACATCATGAAATGTGTAGCATGAAAAGTTACGTGAAGGTGATCTGTACATGTCTATTTTCAACCGGTCCTTACTTTATCTTAGTGAGATCAATACAATAACCTTAATGTATGATAACGGTCTAACAACCGTTATTTTCATACTTAAATTTGATATTAAAACACACTTTTTATGGCTTAGAATGAGCTTAAAGTCAAGTAAAACACTTAGTTGAGTCTTGTGAGAGTCAAAAATTGGTTTTAGAGATACTATGCTTGTTTTTTACATTATTTTGCAGGGTTTTAAGGTGAATTGAAGATGGAAGTGAAGTAAGGTGGACTTAGACCCATGAAAGAAGGAGAAAAATGATGAAAAGAAGGGTCAAGTGAACCGTTGAGCGCCAGAATGGACCGCTAAGCGTCCAGAGCAATTAGAGGAAAACCGCTCAACGACAAAACTGACTGTTGAGCGGTCAAAGCGGCTAGAGGGAAACCGCTGAGCGGTGAACTTAGGTGCCTAAGCGGTTGTCTGTTTTTATTAGCTAGATTCTGAGATCCTTCTGTTATCTTTTTGGCCTATATATAGCCCTAGTGCGAATCAAAACACATTCTTTTGGCAGAGAGAAACGTCCAAAGCTATTCCACACACCTTGGAAGAGGTTCATTGGATGCTTAGGCTCCAATCTACCAAGTTTAGGGTTATTTCTTCCATTCTTTCATCATTTTTCATCTAGTTTCACCATGATTATGGTGAACTAAACCTTAGGTTTTTGGGGAACAATGTAATCTTTTGAAACTCTCATATATCCAAATTCTTATTTATTTTATATGTTTGCATATGCTTGATTTATCAATTGTTGGGTTCTTCACCTTTGCTTAATGCTTTTATCGTTTAACTCATTCGGTAAATGTTGTTTGTCTTTATTGATACGTGGACGTATAGTAATGTCATGAACTGATGTTGAATTCCTTGATTATGTTAATACCGCCTAAGGATAGGGGTAGGACGATCAATTGTATTTTGCTTCTACTTATCATGTATTATTAATTACTAGAGGAGGCTAGGGATAACAAGCCAGTAATTAGTAATAGGCTCTTTTCACCAAGGGATTGGGTTAAGGGTAGACTAAGAAAGTTTGCATGACAATATGATAAATAAGTTGATTAAATAAGAAGAGTATATATATGAGGGTGGATAAGATGAAATTGTAAACCCCAAGAACTTCATTCAACCATAGTTTCTTAAAGCCAATTGAATCATTGCATTTTCATGTTTATTTTTGTTCTTTGCATACACACCTCAATTTAATTCTTTTCTCAAGTCTTACACGATTTGTTTACATGAAAAGTAAGGCCTGTGAGCCCCTTGGGAGACGATACTTGGACTTACCCATTTATATTACTTGATAATGATCTGATACACTTGCCAGGGACTTAACAATGTACAAAGTGTAATTTAAGAATAATAAACCAAAATGTGTGCATACATGAAAACCAAATATAGAACACAAATGCACAAAGATGACTAACTCCCATTGAACCAAAGATTTCTCAAACTGTAAAACACTCATATAAGCAATATGCTCATGAAAGACCTTGAGTGTAATTGCCTTATTAAGAGGATATATTATCAAGGAGTTTGTCCCTAAGTGTTCTATGGAAATCCATCCACTTCGTACTCTTTCTTTAAGAACTGATTTGATGTCACAATATAACCTGATTGGTCTTTCAATTCCTTTCATAATACGCAGCCCTATGACATAAATCAACCATATACCTTGATTTGATGCCTAATAAGTTGCTACAAATTCTGCAATCATAGTGGATAAAGCCATAAGAGTCTTCTTGGTAATAGGCCAAGAAACTACACCACTAGCTAGCATGAAATTGTAACATGAAATGTATCTTAAACTATCTTGGCTTCCTACAAAATTGTCAGAATACTTGATGATCTCTTATGGGTCTGACCTTCTATACGTGAGCTTATAAACTTTTGTTCTCATGAAAAAATTCATAACTTTATTGGCTGCTTTCCAAAGATCCATTAATGAATAGCTTAAATATTTGCCTAGAACCCTAACAGTGTATGCTATATCCAGATGCATAAATCCTTGGACATACATCAGTGACTCCTTACCGCTGAAACATAGTGAATCTTCTTCATTTTTGAATTTCTAAACTTTCTTTTGGGCATTGATTGAGACTAAACTCTTCTCCCTTAACAACTAGAGAATCCCCATCGTTAAGCACATGTTTATGAGGATCTTGAGTTTGTTCTTATAGAGGTTCTAAACTTACTAGAGGTTTTGAACTTTATGAATCAGATTACTTTCAACGATTCTTCCTCTAAACATTAATCTTCCCCCTAAACTTAATATCCTAAAAAAATATTATGCTTAATATCATACAATTACATATTTAAGGATTCATAATAGGAAGTCACTGTATGAATAATATATAGATTATTATTTGCCAAAAGTGAATTGGTTTCAACAAAACTTGAATAAAACAAAATTTGAATTCATTATTTCCAAACTAACATAAATAACAAAATTTTTTCAAAGAAACAAATGAAATCAAATTTCGCCTAAATGACGGTACACTATGTCTTTCGAAACCAAAATTAGAAAACCAATACAAAATAATAATCTAAAACATTCTATCACTTCCATCACTACGGATTTGACATCTCTAAACATATTCATCTTTCAGAATCAATTGTCTTCTGATAGCTTAGGCAATCCTTTCTTTGCACGCCAAGCATGATATTTTGTGGATTCTTTCTTCATGTGTCCAACTTTATTGCAAAAGAAACATTTATTAAACTATTTTTGTTTCTTTTGTAATGGACTTTTAGAAGCATCGCCATTAGGATTCTCTATTTTCTTTCTTTTGCCCTTGTCATTAGAGGTACTGGTTAAGTGAGCACTTTCAGTCCTTTCTTGGTTCAGTCTCTCCTCTTCTTGAACACAATATGAAATGAGCTTATTAAGAGACCATTTCTCCTTCTGACAATTATAGGAAATCTTAAACTGTCCAAACTGTATAGGAAGAGAGTTTAAAATAAAATGTACAAGTCCTCTTGCAACTGAAGTTTCAACGCCTTAAGTTTTGAAGCAATGTTTGACATTTCCATAATGTACTCTCTCACATTTCCATTGCCTTGATACCTCATGGAAGTCAAGCTTTGAAGAAGTGCACTTGCTTCCGCCTTTTCGCTTTTCACAAAGCGTTTTTCAATCTCAGCAAGGAAATCTTTAGCACTTGTAATTTCTTCAGATACAGTACCTCTATAGACTTCTGGAATGTCGTGCTTAATGACCATCAAACACATGCGATTTGAACGATCCCACTTCTCATATTCTTTCCTCTCGTCAGAGGTGCTTGAGTCCTTAAGAGAAGGAGGTTTCTCAATCCTTAACGCAAGGTCGAGATCCATGCAGCTAAGAATTATCTCTACGTTTTCTTTTCAATCCTTAAAATTTGTACCATTGAGGACCGAAACTGAATTTAAGTTGGCAGATATTGAAGTTATCGTAATTGTATTCAGAGAAACAAAACAATTAAGCTCACATCTTAAAATCAATAATTATATAAATATATTCAAATAATGGTCTATCACATCTTTGGTGATATCTTAATTATCAATAGCGCATTTAAAAAATTATAAACAAGACCAAAATTGAATTTTATTTATTCCTAAATAATTATTAATTTTACTTTTATTTAACCTTAATTAATAATTAATTTCACTATTATTTATTCATAATTAATTATTAATATTACTTTATTTTAGAATATTAATTAAAATTCTAAAACAAATTCTCTTATATTTTAATCCAAATCTAATGATCCAAAATTGGATCAAAAATCTGTACAAGATTTGGGCTGGCACCAGGTTTTAAAAAGAATTTATAAAAGTCCAAAAAACTAATTTGATCCATATCCAGTCCAAAAAAAAAATATTCCCAAAATTGGATCTGCCTTATTGGACCTTCCCAGCCCAGATTGGGCCTGCCCAGATTAGGCTTGGGTCACAGCCCTCAAGCCATTGACGCAAAACAGAAGAAACCCTAGCCGTCAGCCGCTCTAGGGTTGAACCTCGTCGTCGGCCACACCGTCAGCCGCCTATCGAACCACCGTCGAAAACACCCATGACCAACAATGTGAACTTGCAAACACAACCGGATCGAGGAAAGACAAAGGAGTCGTGCCGTGAGTCCTTCACTTCACCATGACCACCACAGATCCCGCCGCGAGTGAAAACCTTTAACCTATAGGAAATCTAAAGAACAGAGTGGAGGCCACCATGACTGCATCACCGTAGTGAACCAGAAGCATGAGACCTACATCTCGCCGTCAGTCACGAATGACCCTTGTTGTGACCACCACGACGTTGTCGCATGACGAGTAACGCAAATCTCACCCCCAAAGAAGTCGCAAGTCACAAGTGTTGCGTGAACGAGCCATCACTACAAAGGCGCCACCATAAGCCTCCACAAAACTGTCGCCGCCGAGAACAGGGATAAATCGAAGATAGTTTCCTCAACCATGGCGGCAACGAACAAGAATAAGAACCAAAACAGTGGAAGGCCACCACTGCTGCGACGCAAAACTCTTTTAACCACCGCGACCCAGTTCTCCTCCGTGATGGAAAACGCGAATGACGCAGAAGAAAACCATCGAAGTAGCAGAATGTAAAAAGCCATAGGCGTGGTGAAGGAGATGAAGCGATGTTCACAAAAGAGAGGTGCGATGCACCAGAATGCGCAGAACGATTCCCAATTCTAGGGTTCATAAGCTTAGGGTTTCAAATTGGGAATTCAAAACAAATTTCGTTAAGGTAGCAATAAAGGAGTTTGATCGGTCCAACTTTTATTTGGATGATGATCAACCAAAATTTCCTTTCTATTAGGCTAAGCATCTAAAAAGAGTTATTACTTGGGCTAAGTCCGTCATGACCCCTGATGAGCTAGATGTCGTTAGTTAGCTAAGTCAACTACCTGGGAAGACCTCGTCTCGGACACTCATCGACTTCTTCGGCTCCAATGCTTTATGCACTAGAGTGTTCAGTAAGATTTTGAAATTTTATTTTATTGAGTCGTCATTTGTAACTTATCTAAATTTTTTTCCTGTTTTAGATCTCTTTAGTAACATGGATAAAAACAAATCCTTTCGGTCTACTGCATCCAAGGCTCCTCCTTCTCGAGTCATGAACTCGGCTCTAAAGATAGCCTCAACGTCGCAACCATCCTCTACTCCAATTACCACTCCCGTACATGAGGATGCTCCTCGCCAGAGTGAGGGAAAGAGGAAATCCTCCAAAAAAAAAAATTGTCTCTTCGAGCAAGAGAAACAAAAGGAAGATTCTTTAGGGCACTATGATCACCGGACCACTTGATCCGAACATGCGCATTGCTAATCATCTGCAATATAACCTTGATCCCGAAGAGAAGAAACCTTTCAAAGGAATAATTGTGGAAGAAGCTTTGGATATGGCTTACGAGATGAACATCCTATCTAACTTATGCATGGCTTATGCCGCAGGACCTGCCAAATCTTTTACGGCTGAGGAATTGGAGACCACTCGACAAGATCTTGAGAACTCCCAAAAGGCCAATGAGGATCTAGCCCGTCATCTGGAAGAAGCCCAAATATGTTGACCTGCAAAAAACACTCTCACGATCAAGCCAGATATGTTTCTTAAAGAGGTTTTAATGTGACTCTGGAAAAAAGTCCTTTTACCTAAACATTAACCTTGTATTTATAGGCTTCGTAATTGCCAAGCTCATTAGTAATCCATTAATACCATATAGTTTCAGGTAATAAAACTCGTCAATTGTTCATTAATATTGTATATTCGCCTCTGATATGGTAATTAATGCTATTAATTACCCATTAATGTTTTTCAGCGTACCTATTGGCCGTACTGTCGCATAATTGATTAGTTATGTCAACCGATCGACATCATTAGCAGCAAATCCTATATAGTACGATTTTTCTTATCCCATACATGTTAGATATTGTTGAGAGAGGTGGAGATTTTAAAGTTGTTAAGATAATTCTCTTTTTATATATAACTAGATTCTTTAATTAATTTTATTAACAATTTCAATTTGCAATTGGACTTTCTTAACTCTTTTATAAGAAAATCCAAGTTTACTAAGTTATATAGTAAGACTTAGGTAAAGGTGAGATAAATTATCTTTGATATTTTAAATTGATTTGTTGATATTGCTTTGGTCTGTTTTGAAGTTTGAACATGTGGATTGTATGTAAAAATGATGAATGAGTTGTGAACTTTTTTTTTTTTGAGAGATAACGAAATTGTTTGGTGCGTAACGAGCATTGTTTTCTAAATTTCATGATTTACATCTATTTTAATTTTTGTGATATGTCTAATAAAAATGTAACTTGAAAATACAAAATACACTAGAATGTACTTTCATTGTGAGTGCCCTTGAAATTTAAAATTTTATAATTAAGTGTACATAGTAGTTGTACATAATTGAAATATTATTGCAAATATGATTTTTTATTATGACGCGATGACATAATTGTACTTACTAAGAATGTACTTTGTGGTATAATAATGAGAAATCCAAAAAGTTAACTAACAACTTATTTTAGTTAATTTGAAATAAATAAAAAATCAATTGAATAATACTTTGTAGATAATTTATGATCTATTTTGGAAAAGTCACTAGTGCAAAATCCATATTTTAAATCGCCCATTACACTTCGGTTTTCGAAAAACCGAAGCCATTAGAACGCGGTGGCAGAGCTGTAATTTTTGGGACACTATATGCTTCAGTTTTAAGGCGACCAGTGTTTAAGGCACACAATATGCCTCGGCTTTAAGGCAACCAGTGTCTAAAGAAATATACTGCCTTGGTTGTTTGGGGGACCGAGGTAGAAAACGTTGTGTTTGACCTGCTTATGCCTGGAGACAAGTCTCCTATGTGCATAAACCTCTGCAAACCGAAAACTTTCCATCTCTGCCTTCACCCAGTCATTCCCACCACCGTCCTTCCACCACACAAGGTACTCCAAATTCTCTCCATTCCCTCTCCGTTCAAGAATCTCCTCCACCTCCGCGTATTAGAACACAACCCCTTCCAAAACCCTAACCACTCCCTCAAGCCCAATCCATGGATTCCCCTTCGGCATCACCTTCACAATCTCTCGCCGTTCAGATCCAACGCCGTTCTTCCACGGTCATCCACCACCTCAAGATCTGCGCCCAGATCTAGAAGCACCTTCGCAACACCGGGTCGTACGTACCCCTCTGCCATGTACAACGCAGCAAGACCGTCGTTGTAGTCGCGGTGGTCCAGGTTCGCGTCGGCTTCAGCCAGTAGCTTCACGCACAGTTCCGAGCCAAGTCCGCCTATGAAGAGGAGCGGAATACGACCTTCAGCATCCACAGCGTCGACATCACCGCCGTCGGCAGATTCCTTAGCGTTGGCTCATCGGTCTTCTTCAAACAATCTTCAATGCCTTCAAAACCCTAGTCCAAGAAGTTCCAAAATCAGCAACCCCTTGAGAAGGAGTTTCACTAGAAACCCCTTCAAAAAACCCTCAGTTGTCCCAATTCATGGAGCCAAAACTCTCGCCAACACCCCTTTAGGTATCTCTCTCTAATTACATTTGATTGGTTTTAAGTTTCGTATTCTGCAGCTGTTTTGATTTACATTTGTACTTAGTATTTTGAAGGACTCCTTGGATGACAAAGGAAATGGGAAAGATCGAATTTTGAAACATGTGAAGATTCGATCACCAGCTGTTTGCTTAAAGGGCTCAAAGAATTTCATGTCTCCAACCATTTATGGAATTTCTCTCTGTTTACATTTGTAATTGGTATGAGAAAGTGTTGTAAAATTAAANATTAAATGTTTGATTGGTTTTGGATTTGGTATTCTGCACCTGTTTTGATTTACATTTGCATGGACTCCTTGGATGACAAAGAAAATGGGAAAGATAAAATTTTGAAACATGATTCGATCATCAGCTGTTTGCTCAAAGGGTTCAAATAATTTTATGTCTCCAATGGAAAAGTTCAAGATACTAACTCGGTTCAAAGAGAACCGAGACCAATCGTCAATATCGCTTTGGTTAAAAAGAACCGAGGCATAAAGGATAAACTTTTTTACCTCGGCCGCATAAGCCTCGGTTCTGGAACCGCGGTCTGTGGGCCAAAATAACCGGTGTCTTATCCCTTGAATGCACTAGTGAGTAGTTAAATTGGCATATTTTATTAAAATGGTTTTAAAGTCTTTTATTAATTTTTTATTTTATTTATTGCTATCAAATTCACATTTATATTTTTTTTCATATCAATCTTAAATACTAATTCCATTATGTTAGATTTTTACTTTTATCTTTTATTATTTTTATTTTATTTATTAACATGTTGTGTATGATTTTATAAGAATCAATTGTTGAAAATCAATTTTGTATTTGTTAGGATATGGCTCAGGTTCAACTTAACCTAGTCTAATTTGTTAACTACTAATTTAGTAATACTAAAATTGTCATGGTCAAGTAGTGATAATTTGATAGAATTAACGACAACGTATCAAATTTGATGTTATTGGTGGGAAACACGGTTAGAATATTTATCATTTTAGTTCTTATTTTATTTTTCCTATTTTAATTTTAGTTTTTTTTTATAACTAAAATTTTATTTTTCCTATTTTAATTTTAGTTTTTTTATTTAATAACGGTCTCAAAACCATTATTTTTATACTTAAATTTGATATCAAAACACACATAGAATTACCGACGGCCAAAATCTATCAGAAATGTCCAAAATCTGTCGGTAATAACGTTGTCGGTAATATTTACCGACGGAAAAATATAACCGTCGGTAATTACCGAACGAAAAATTCGTCAGTAATTGCCATATAATCCGTCGGTAATTACCAAAGGAAAAATCCTAGGAAAATTCCTTCGGTAATCCGTCGGTAAATCTGTCAGTAAATATCTCCATCTGGTTCATCTTCTTCCTCTTTCCCCTTCTTCTTTTTCTCAGATTTCAAATTCTTTAATCAACCTTTCTTCATTCCTAAACCAAAAGAACAATCCAATTCATTCCAAAACCAAAATCAAAGACTAAATTTAGGTTCTCCAATTGTTTTAGAAACCCTAAAATTAGGAAAAATGCCTTAGTTTTTTAGCATCCATATTGTCTTCATTTTCCTCTTGTCCGTGTGGTTCTCCTACGGCAGTGGTGCCGTTCTCCCATGGCAACAGTGAAAACGGAAGAAAAAAAGGGTTGCACAGTGAGCTGAAGCGTGAAAGGGGAAGAAAAAACACATTAACGGTGCTGACAGTGGTTGCAGACAAGAAAGATGGAGGCAGCCTGACTAAACGGAGCGACGATCTTGCTGAATGGAGATGGAGACCGTTTTGATTTGTAGCTGCAACGGAGTGGAAGAGAAGAAAAAAATGGAGTGGAAGAGAAGAAAAAAATGGAGTAGAAGATGGAGAAGTAATGAGGAAGAAATGAGAAAAACGAAATATATAACACTGTCGCGGATAAAGAGGAAAAATCGGCGGGAATATTCCCGCTCATTTTTCGACGGATGTTCCGATGACTTTTTCCGTCGGTAATTAAAATAATGGGCGGATTTTACCGACGGATTTACCGACGGATGTTTCCTTCGGTCAATGAAGGGTCCATTACCGACGGATTTACCGAGGGATTTTTTCTTTCGGTAAATGAAGGGTGTATTACCGACGGATTTTTTCTTCGGTAAATGTGAACTGCGTTATTGACGGATTTATCGATGGATTATTCCTTCGGGAATGATTCTGCCGGTAAAATCCGTCGGTAAGAAAAAAAATGCATTTCGTCGATAAAATCTGTCGGTAAATTATAATTACCGACGAAAATATTTCTGTCCGTAAAAAACCATCGGTAATTATCAGATTTCTTGTAGTGTTATGGCTTAGAATGAGCTTAGAATCAAGTAAAATACTTAGTTGAGTCACATGAGAGTCAAAAGTTGTTTTTAGAGATATTATGCTTGTTTTTGCATTGTTTTGTAGGGTTTTGATGAGAATTGAAGATGGAAGTGAAGTAAGGAGGACTTAAACTCAAGAAAAGAGGAAAAGAGGAAGAAAAGAAGAGTCAAGTTCACTCTCAGCGCAAATTCCAGCGTTGAGCGCCAGTCTCAAGGGGAAATCCACTGTTTCTCGCCCAAGCGGTGCCGCTGAACGTCTAGAGAGATTATAGGCAAATCGCTGAGCGGTGAGATGGACCACTGAGCGATCCTACGATTAGAGGTAAACTACTGAACAACCAATTTAGGCGCTGAGCGGTGCAATGCTGGGCTTGGGTTTAAATTCTGTTACTTTTATGCACTATAAATAGACCAAGTGCGATTCTCAAAGGAATCTTTTGGCAAGCAGAGACGTCTGGAGCAGTTCTACACTCCTTGGAGGAGATTTCTTGGATGCTTAGGCTCCAATTCATCAAATCTACAGTTTATTCTTCCATTCTTTCATTTAATTCCATCTAGTTTCACCATGTCTATGGTGAACTAAACCCTTTGTTGTTGGGGAACATTGTAATCTTTTGAAACTCTCTTATATTGAAATTATTGTTTTATTCATATGCTTGCATATGCTTATATTATCAATTGTTGGGTTTCTTATCTATGCTTAATGCTTTTATCGTTTAACTCATTCGGTAAAAAGATATTTGCCTTTGTCGATACCGGAACGTACGGGGAAGTCATGAACTGATAGGAAATTCCTTGATTAAGCAATACTGCCTAGAGATAGGGGTATGACGATCAATTGTATTTTGCTTCAGTGTTTAATGCATTATTAATTACTCAAGGAGACTATAGATAATAAACTAGTAATTAATAGTAGGCTCCTTTCGACAAGGAATTGGGTTTAGGGTAGGCTAAGAAAGTTTGCATGACAATTAGATAATAAAGCGAATTAAATAAGAGAAGTAGATATAAGAGGGCGGATAAGATGAAATTGCTGTTGAGATTGTTGACAACACAAATTTTACATCAAACTGGCTTTTGATGATGACAACTCAGTGCTTAATAACAGTTCATATGTTCCAGTATTACATGTTCTTATTTTGTAACGATTGTTATCTGCTGAACATATTTTGTTGAATTACATTGTATGTTCCTATGTTTGATTGAGTGTTATATTTGTGGAACATGCTTGTATTGAAATGTGAGATAAAATGTTTTTGATTATTACACATTTCTGGAAGAAAAGATCACAAGCACCTTTTGAACTTATATGTGTTATGACAAAGTTCTATTCAGTCGAATACACTCTTAATGGATTCGACTATGCTAAAATCTTTGTACAGATTTTGTGAACCAGTACTGTGTGAGATTTTGAGTTGAAAAGAATTTCAAAGTGATTTTTCATGTGTCAGTCGACATTGTGGATCACATATTCGACTGTGTTACTGTTATGTTTGAAATTTTGTTAAGCCTACAAGCTCCAACGGCTATATTTTCAAAAGTTAGTTAAAACCATGTGACCTGGTCAAATGTAATAAATGTGTCTTGATTTTGTTGACTGAGGAGCCTTTATGTTGACTGTCTGTTATAACTGTTTTAATACAGTCGACTGTATTAGTAGGCTATTCGACTGAGAATCAATCTGATGAAACAGATAGCTATAAATAGACAGAACGCGAATTGTTCTGTGACTTTTGTGATCTGACATTTTCATTTTCCTGTTTCAGATTGAATTCTTTAGAAGCTCCAAGAATTCTCCAAGAAGACGGTGGTGATCTTGCTTGAGAGAGACTCAGAAGGAGAAGTCAATTGCTCTTACTGTTTGATCAATATCTGCACAGAGGAGGTTGTTCTGTTTGATCTTGATAGGCTTGGCATCCTGTGAAGACTGCTGGTTTTTGAATAAGGTTTGGCAACCTGTGAAGTCAGCTGTGATAGGCTTGGCATCCTGTGAAGAGTGTTGGTGACACGTTAAGGATTGTTCGACGTAGGTGCAAATTGCAGAAGAGGGGATTCTTGCTGCAATTCTGGTTTTGTGTGTGCAACTATATTTTGTTTTGGGTTAGAGAGGAAATTTATATTTTTGCGTGGTGCTTCTATAAATTCCTTGTTGTAAAACCGCAACCATTATAGTGCATTTGCTTCCTGGGTTGGAAGGACATTGGATATAGGCATTTTTGGTCGAACCAGTATAAACACAATGTCTGAATTTTCTCATCCCTGCACTCTTTATTTTCCAGTCGACTATATCTTCTAGGCACCCAACTGCGTTTTTCCGCTGCATAGAATTTTCAATAACTTGCATTTCAAGGAAAGATCAAAAGCTTTGAATTTTTCATATCAAGATTGCAAAACGATTTTAATTTTGAATTAACACCAATTCACCCCCCCTCTTGGTGTAAAAAGAAGCCTACCTGTTTCTTAACAATTGTAAACCCCAACAACTTCATTCATTCATATCTTTACTTTGCCAATTGATTCACTTGCATTTGCATGTTTATTTTCTGTTGTGCATTCACACTACAAATTGATTCCTTTTCAAGTCTTATAAGATTAATTTACATGAAAGGTAAGGCCTAAGAGTCCCTTGCGAAAACGATACTCGGACTTACCGTTAATATATTACTTGATAACAATGTGGTACACTTTCCAAGGGCTTAACAGAGAACACAGTTAGAATATTTATTATTTTAGTTCTTATTTTATTTTTCCTATTTTAACTTTAGTTTTTTTTTATAACTAACATTTTATTTTTCTCTATTTCTTTCATTCTTTTATTATTATTTTTATCTAATCTCTTATTAACTTTGTTTATTTTTATCTTCTTATTTTTATTATATTTCACTAAACTTTATAGATTATAGATTTTATAAAAACTAATTTTTTAGGAATCAATTTTGTGTTCGTTAGGAGACAGTTTAGGGTTGAATTTATTATTTTATTTTATTGACTACTATCTTAGCAATATTGAAATTATTATAATGGCTTAATACTATTGTTGGTTCCAATTTTTGTCAGCTTTGTTCGAAATGATCCTCATTTTTTTTTTAAATGTTTAATGCAATCCAAAAAATTGTAATTTATGTTCAATTTAGTCCTTTTTATAAACAACGTTTAAATCGTTAACGACGACATGTCCAGGTGTGTAATCAGACAATGACATGCCATATATTGGCTGACATGGACACTTTAAGGCATAGTTAGGTGAACTTTTTATTTTTGGAAGTGACTTTCCGAAATTTAATCAGAGGTTGGGGTTGTCTTTGAGGCTGGCTTCGAAAATTAGGGTTCTCTTCCTCTTCTTCATTTTGGATTTTTTTCATCTCGTGCATGGAAGATGGTCTTGTGGCAGCGAGAATCATCGGTGTTGTGGAGGCACGGCTCAGGCGGCGTTCTCGTCTTTGATTGCAGTTATCAGTGGAACCGCAAGGCCTTCGTCGTGTAAGGGGACTCTTTTCTTCCCCTTTTTCCTCTTTTTTCATTTTGGACAACGTCGTAAGGAGGGAGAACTTTCCTTTCCTCTCCTCCTTCGCAGTTGTAGTTGGTGAACACCCTTCTCGTGGTGCGGTGCATGTGACGACGACGAAAGCTTCTTCTCTTCGTTCTATCTTTGCAGCGCAAGGAGGAAGCTTCCTTCTCTTCATCCTCCTCTTCTGCCTTTGATTAGGTTCCTTAGGGTTCTGTTTGGATATCTAATTTTTTGTGATTTGGGATATAGGGTTTCGTTTCGCTTTGATCTGAGAAATAATTGGTTCCTCTGAATTCGGAATTGGGTTGGGGTTCTTCTATTCTTTGGTCTTATTATTGGATTTGCAGATCACAAACTCAGAATTGACAAAAATGATACATTCACAATTAAAAAATCAAAACTCTAATATTAGAAAATCACTTCCAAAAATAAAAAGTCCACCTCACTATCCACATCAGCCAATAAATGGCATGTCATTGACTAAGTGTTCAACTGGACATTTGGACATTAACGATTTAAACGTCGTTTGTCAAAAAGGACTAAATCGAACTTAAATTACGATCTTTAGTACTACATTAAACATTTTTAAAAGAATGAGGACCATTTCGAATAAAACTCACAAAAATTGAGATCAACATTAATATTAAACCTATTATAATTTAGTAATATTAATTTGATGATATCAATAATAATGTTATCAATCGCCCACAATTATGACGACATAATACCGTTCATAGTTAGTCCTTTTCATCTGTCATAAAATGTCTCGTGTACAGTACTGATTTCCTTTTTTATTACCTTCATTGAACATTAGGAACATTTTCTGGTTTAGGTTTAACTAGTTCTTCCATTTCATTATAGAAACTGGTTGTGGTTGGTCATTTGCATGACAATACACCCCTACATGCAATGGTACTAGGATCATATTATCATATCACCTTCACACTAATCTTTTAACGACAAGGTGAGTTTACTTTTATTCAATTTGTGTCACTGTTATTTTATTCATATCAATTAAACCCCTACTTTTGTAACAGTATGATACGCCCTAGGAGCGTTCTCAACCTAACCTATAGAATCGTATTATCACAAACCAAGATCTTCTTCTTTTGATTTCCATCAATATCAACAATAGTTTGTTGATTAGTCCAATATGCGTCCTACTCCAATGTTTGAATATGTGTATCCTCAACCTAACATTTCATCTCACTCATCATTCCAACCAGTATCATCCATTTACACAAATTTTTCACCTATCAAACCTTTTTTCCAAGACCATCAAATATGATCAGCACTTCCACCATGATACCACCATCTGCATACAATCAATGCATTATTATCGGTCGACCATGCCTTCTCAAGAATCATAAAGTCCAATTGAATCTAATCAAACCAAAGACAATGATGACCATAATGCATCTCCTGAGTAAGAACCCCAAAAAAGGCCAATAAGACCTATAGGGGTGGGCATAGTTCATTAAACTGAACTTGAACTGCAGATAACTGATTTGTTTTATACTTAAAAAAACTGAACTGTTTTTTCTAAAAACTAAATTATTTTATAATTCAGATTAAAAAAACTGAAACTTAATAATTTTAGTATAGTTAACTGGTTAACTGGTATGCTTCTCTTCGTCTTTTCTTTGTCAGAATCTCTCTTTGCCAAGGTCCATTGCCTTTTTTCTTCCTGCAGCTAACCATCCCGCTGTCTTCCGTCTTGCCGTCACCCATCCCTTTGGCTTCTTACCACAAACCGCTCTCAAGGTTGCATGTTAGATTCGATACCCCTCAACCATCCTGAACCAGAGCTCATCCTCTTCCCTGCCATTGTGCTCATGCTCGTGCTGATGGTGATGCTGCTGCTGCGAAAGTCGCCGCCCATTATGACGGCGTTTCGAAAGAGGTATGCCGCCACCGAAACTGCGCGCAGCCACAATGCCAGCAGTTGTACCGCATCCATGCTTTCTTCTTTCACTCCCACAGTAAAAATAAATTGCGGTGGGACACGAAAGTTGATGCCTTTAAGATGTGGGGTTGGTATGAGGAAATGGTTTTTGATTCGTTCAGGAAGCATCTCTGTTAATGGTGGCATCCAAAAATAAAATTAATAAGATCATGAGATTTTGGGTTGTTTGATTTGGTTGGGACCCTTTGGTACTAGTCAAAATGCCCAATATTTTTTGATTCAAATTGGAGAGAAAGATTGTTCCTAGGCAAACTGAACTGTAATGCAGTGCAGTACGAGTGAATTAAAAAGCAATTTAGTTCAATTACCCTGAACTATATTTTAGTTCAGTACAATTTTTGTTGAAATAGTTTATAGTTAACTGTAAATTTTTATAGTGCAGTATACTGTGGGCAGTTTGCACACCCCTAAAGACCTACAAGAAAACCACGATGCAGCTCAAACTCATTGATAAATGGTTTTATAATAAAATTATATGTAAGAAAATAATTATTCTATGAATTTAAATTGTTCTATGGCCAAAGCTTGTGTACCATTGATATGTATACCCATTGAATGCCCCATTAATCATCCTTCTTTTTTTAAAAAAAAAAAAAATAAAACAAAGCAGAATCACGACTTCCATTCACTAAAAATTGTTTGCACATATTCGTGACTTTCAATTGAAAATTAAAAATTGAAAGTCGTTCCCAATGACCAAAACTCATAGCATACGACTTTTGATCCCCCACAAAAATTGCAATTTGTGTGCACTGCCCACGACTTCAGTAAGGAATGTTGTGTACTTGGAACATGATCCATGGTTTCTAAGAATGTCGTTGTCAAAACACACAACTTCTTCGTTAACTGTTATAGAATAGCTTATTCAGACCATGACTTACACCAAGATCAGTAATAAAATAAAAACTTGTCCATTATAGTATTTTACCCAGAAAACTAAGTAAACAAAACTGAAAAAAAAAATATGAAATGAAAACAAGAAAAAGAAATGAACATTCCAACTTACACAATCCGAAAAACATTAATATTTCCTGAATTAAATAATCTGAAATATATTTCCAAACCAAGAGATACATTCGAAAAATATATTTATGTTTCAAATTGCTCAATCCAAAATGCCTTATCGGATCTAGAATTATATTCTAAATTGCTCAATTTGAAATACATGTATATAAAGATGTTTCAGAATGTTCAATTCCAAACCTACTTAAAATCCCAAATTATCCTACACCCCACTTCCACAGGAGAAGGTTTGGAACAGCGCTTGAAAGAAGAAAAAAGATTATAACTTTTCATATTTTATTATAAATTTACAAGGATAAAATAGGGATATGTTAATTTACGGGTGCAGAAACGAAAAATATGGTGCAGGAAGAAAGACTTTCGGCTTTGTAGCTTTCCACTCTTTTGGGCCTTGTAGCCCATTTTCTAAAAATAAATAATATTAATTAGAAGAAAGAAAATTATTGTGAAAAAAAAGAGGGAATTGTATTTAGAATTTTTAAAAGGAAATAACTAAGAAGAGGAGCTCCATAACTTCGTAAAGAACACAAAACATCATCCTAAGGAGAGAGATCGAGTCTGATTGTATCATATAGTTATGTCACATATAACTTATGTGTGGTTAAATTCTCCTCGGCAAAAACCTTCCATAAGAAAAATAATGTGTTATTTGAGCGGAGAAGGGAATGAAAGAAAAAAAAAAATTAAAGAAAAGAAACAAAGCAAAAAAATAAAATAAAATAGTGAAGTTGTTTTGATTGAAAAAGAATGGCACAAAATAAATGCAATATTTATAGTGGATTTCACTGATGTGGTAAAGTAAAATATTAAATTAAAAGTATAATATAATAAATTATTAAAATATGTGTAGTTAAAATTGAATGAAAATAAGTATGAATTAAAATAAAAAATAATTAAATGTGAAGCAATTATTTTGTAAAATTATAAATCATGTTGAAAAATTATTTAAAACTTGAATTTTTTTTGGATAGCTAAATTCAAACCATTTTTTTCACACAACTATTTAAGAAAAGGAAAACATTAATTCACAATATAGCTAATTGATTCTAAACATTCTCACAAACTTAATTACTAATACTAAAATAATTTACTTCACCAAATATCAAATTTTGAATTATTTTAATCTATTTATTATCACAATATTTTTATTTTTATTTTTTTATATTATAATAAAGAAGTAAATGTTTTATTATATATATTTTTAAATATAATAAATTTATGTTTTTAATTTAATCAATTATACCATAAATTATGTAACATTTCAGGATGAAACTATATTAATGAGTCATCACATAATAATAAGGTAGAACAATTACTGTAAAGAAAGTTAACTTACAATTGTCCTAAAATAACCAGAAAATTTAAAACTTTACAAAATTTCTATCCTGGTACGAAACTATGTATAAGATCGAACGGTCTTAAACTAAACAAATGGATCTTCTCCTTCCAGTGCTTACTCTAGAAGGAAACTCCTTTCCCTCTACTCACATCCTACAGGACGATCATTGCAAAGGAAAAATCGAATGGACAAACATGACAAGACAGAAAAGAAGGGTAAGCTAGTGTAATTTAATTGTCATATGAGCATACAATTCAAACAAACAGATAAGATACTCATACAAAGTATATAGCATGTAAACAGATATTGATCGGCCACTTTAACTTGACTGTACGGACTAGTATGAATATGTAGTTATGGCCGTTCGTGCACTCGGTGGTGTAGTAACTGGAATACCCTCAACTGCCACACGAGGTTAGCGCGTTATCACTCACCTTAGGTCAAGGTAAAACCCTTAGTCTAGGGCCTCCTGCTATTCTCACGACATGCCTCACCATTCTCTACTTAAGAATCAGTGACCATTAGAATGTCAAGATGAACGCCAAGACTGGGCTTCCCATATTCATACTTTTACCACATTGAGATAAACCAATGAGATGTTCCTCCTTGGAATTCTCTTCCATACCAACTTTGAAACATCATACATGATTTAAATACTAACACAATTTCTCATACATAGTAAATTAATGTAACTGAAATAAATAATCTAAGCAAAGCAATGAAAACAACGTTTGGCAGACCGAACTACATTTAGTAGTTAAAGGCCGAACGATAACCATCACCATCCACTAATAAGACCGAACAGCCAATGTTAGCTAAGACTTAAGAAGTGGCTGATGTTAAGCCCCTGGCAAGTGTACCAGATAGTTATCAAGTAATATATAAACGGTAAGTTTGAGTATCGTTCTTCCAAAGGACTCTTAGGCATTATCTTTCATGTAAATTGATCTTATAAGACTTGAGAAGAAAATAATTTTGTAGTGTGAATGCAAAACGAAAATAAACATGCAAATGCAAGTGAATCAATTGGCAAAGAAAATATATGAATGAATGGAGTTGTTGGGGCTTACAATTTCATCTTATCCATCCTCTTATAAGAGAATCGTACAAATTAGCTCTTCCAAAGTTTTTTTCACCAACATCACGTATCATGTCCTCTAAATGATCACTCATCCATTCTTCCACATAATTTGTTCCTCGTGACGTCATAGGCTGGTCCAATACTACTCCATGACAAGTCCAAACGGTATACGTTCTCGTTATGCCGAACATGAATAGATGATCATGCAAATTGCCTAAGTCTTGTCATATTTGATTAAGACAACAAACACAAGGACAAAAATATGTCTCGTTCACAGACTTTGCATTCTCTTTCACATATTGCAAGAACACCGAAACACCCTTCTCATATTCTTCAGAGATACGACATGCATTCATCCAGCTTCGATCCATATTATGTTCGTAAATAGTTCATCAATATAAAATTCTTAACTCTCACAAGGTTAGGCTCTACCCATTCAGGAAAAATATTTTTCATAAATTGCTAAGACATGTGCAAAGAAGTCTACATCATAAATTTGATAAAATTTCGGCAGCATTTCGCATTGGTCTCCGAAATACACGAAATGAGAGTACTCACAAGAATGACCACAATCAAATATGCATCCGGAGAACAACACAAATAATGAACCGAAATTTCATCAGTCTTATGCATAAACTCCAACATACATGTTATAGCAAATTTATGAAAAATAATTTTCCCAAACTGTCCAATCGGACAATTCAAAATTTAATATAAACGATTAAAAGATAAATCGTTTGTGTTAAATTTCAAACGGGAACTAAGTTTCACTCAGCGATTTGATACTTATAATCTAACATGCCAATTATAATAACACATGTAAACTTTATAACATGCATATTCAAAAGCCGATAACACATGCATACCTAAAAGCCAAAAACATGCAAACGCAAAAGCCAATAACATGCATATACGAAAGACAATAACACACATACAATAAAAGTTTTCAACAAAGAAGCTAACCTTTTTTAGTAGATTAAAATAGCAATGGAGGGAAATGGAGGACTGCACGCCCAAAAATGTAGGCCATAAAAGGGTCAAAAACGTCGCTCAAGAAGACGATGAATAGTGGTAACTGCTCGCGGGTTTGATAACGGTTGAAAAAAAGTTTTTTCATATGTCATTTTAGACCAAATTACACCCTTTAAGACTTCAAATGAGCTTAGAATCAAGTAAAACCCAATAAATGAGTCAGTCGAGAGTCAAAAGCTATTTTTAGCGATATTATGCTTGTTTTGCATTGTTTTGCAGTGATTTTGATGAAAGTGAAGATTGGGGTTGAAGATGGAGGTCTTAGACTTAAGACGGAAGAAGAAAAATGAAGAAAAGAAGAGTCTAGGAACCGTCCGGCAGCAAAATTCACCGCTGGGCGGTCCAATGCGAGGAGGAGGCACCTGGCGTGGACGTTGGGTGGATTTGTGATTAGGGGTAAACCGTCGGGCGGTGGACCCCTGGCGCCGGGCGGTGGCGCGATAATGGGCAAACCGCCAAGCGACATAAGTGTGCCGCTAGGCGGTTGTCTGCTGGGCTTGGGCCTGTTTTCTATGACGCTCCTCAACTATAAATAGCCCTGTTACGATTTCATTCTCATTCTTTTGACAAAAGAGGGCGGCCATACCTAATTTTCACTCTTTAGAGAAGATCTCTTGGATGCTTAGGCTCCTTTTCATCCTATCTAGGGTTTGCTCTTCCATTCTTCCATTATTTT